>NW_005355169.1:78190-91850 GCF_000412655.1 Myotis brandtii | reverse complement strand
TTGATGTCAGATGTTGTATGTAATTGGCCTTGGGCTACCTGTCTGGAGCTACCATGCTGTTCACTGTTTGTTTCTGCATCTACTGGACCTGTGTGTGCATGGGAGGGGCCAATCTGTGTACAAGAGTCAGTTTCCTCAAGTTTAGACCTGGGGGCAAATTTTGAAGGGACTGAGGTCCCTCAGGTCTGCCTCCACCTGTCAGCTACTCCATATCCCCATGAGGTTGCCTATTCTTCCAGGGCCTTACAAAGAAAGACTGAAGACTGAGCCCATGCTAGCTGTGACCTCAGCCCCTTCTACAGGTTTCAAGCTCTGTAGGGTGGGGAAAACAGAGTCAGGTGGACAGGATTAGTGTGTCCCTTAGTTGGGGGTCACAGTTAAGGCACTCAATGAAGAGAAAGTGCCCCCAGCTTCAAAACCAAACCACACTATCTCTGCCAGAGTCTCCAACTCTTATTCCCCCTGGAGGGCCTCACTGCAGGTTTAGCTCGGGTGGAGCCAGTTGTCCTCTCTGCAGAAGCAAGCTCAACTGCTATAGGCTCAGGGGGATACATGGAAAGAGGCTCTCATTGGAGATGATGCTGCCCCAGCCTGCAGGACATGGCTAAGCACTTTGCCCTAGTCCCAGACACTAGCCTCCAAGGGTCTCACACTTTGAATGTGCCAGCTCTGAGCCACTCTCCCTTCCCTCAAACTGCCCCCGCCCCCCAGAACTGAGCCCAGTGGTGCAGAGTATCCATAACATGGCAGGGCTAATCCAAACAGTGTCCTGTTGGGGCCGGTGCCCACAATCCCATAGGAGGAAGGTGAAGGGGGGCACTTCTTTTTCCCAGGATAGCTTGGGCTGAACTCTCAGGGGAGATTGGATTTACATCCCCACAGTGTAGCCACACAGTCAAGCACTTGCCCAACTGGTTCCCAGACAAAAGCTTCCCTGGGAGACACAGCCTAAAAGTCCCAGCTCTGCACAGCCTATCACTGGTTGTGTTGGTTCTTTGTCCACTTGGTTGGTGTTTAGGTGTAGATTGATGTCAGATGTTGTATGTAATTGGCCTTGGGCTACCTGTCTGGAGCTACCATGCTGTTCGCCTTGCACTCTGGTCCCCCTGTGCTGCTGAACTCAGCAAGATGAGGCCGGCCAATTCAACAGGTGGGGGAATGGGTGTCAGCTGTGCACTTAATGTCAGGAAAACTGGCCCCCTTTCCCAACCCATACAGTCTAGTCACTCTCTGAGATTCTGCCAAAGCTCCCTCCCAAAGGGCCTCTAGTAGCCAATGTTGTGTGTAACCACAGACCCCTCTGCAGGACCTGAGTTTGCACCGATGGCCTTGGAGCAGTTGGAGTCCAGGCTGCTGCTGTAACAATAGGAGTACTGGATCCAGGGATGGTGGGGTTTGGGTCTCCCAGGTGGACTGAATCCCCACTGATCGTCCCAGCCACATGCTCTGCAGTCTCCTCTCCCCACTCCTGTCGCTCTGTTGTGAATTCCTGCAGGGGGCTGAGGCCCCTCACTCCTAGAGGGAGGGAGTTTTGCAGCCCGTCCAGCTTCTCAGCCACCAGACCTGAGTGCTGAGCTGGCCATTCTGTGTCTCCACCCTTCCTGTCAGTCTCTGTGGCTTCTGCTGTAAATCTTTGATTACGTTATTTCAGTCCAGTTAGCCTTTAGTTGGTTGTTCATGTTGATGCTCTGCAATTTAACTGTAAACCTATTTGGGCCTGAGAGCAGGTGGGTGTGGCTTCCATCTACTCTGCAGCCATCTTAGAATCTCTTATCTATCTTTTATTAATTCAAAACTGTCCTTAAAAATCAAGATATTCCACTTTGCCATAAAAAAAAATCCCTACAGAGATGACTGCCATGGGTGTTTCAGGCATTACTGATATTTGAAGTCATTTACTAGAGTCATTTACTAAAGTCATTTGATAGAGGTGTTAGTGCCTCTATCAAATCTTTCAATTATATAAAGAGAAGACATACCCTTGTGATGGAGAACCTAACAACCTAGGAAGAGCAGAAATGACTTCCAATCAGGAAGATATTTTATACCTAAAATGGGTAATCTTTAGTTCAACACATATTTTAGTGGCTGCTAATGACTAGCTGGATGAAAATCTACATACCACTCCTTAATGGCAAGTATTTGAGCACAAAAGCAACCAGCTTCTCTTGGCCTCGAGGTATCATTTAAGAATCTAACAAACCATAACTCTTGGAAAGCAAATTTAAACAAGAGTTTAATTTGTTTCTGTATGGTTTGGCTAATGGTTAATATATCTTGGTCACATTTTCTCAGAGATCTTTGCCTTTTAAAGGAAGATGCCCGACTTGGCAATCCAAAGCAATACATTTAGCACATTATAATGTAAAAAAAATATGCATCATTGTGATTGATATACTATTACCAAGTAGAATGCATTCTTTCACTCATAGCATATTTACTAGGGGCCTACTGTGTGTCAGATCCTGTTCTAGGGGACTGGGAACATCAGTGAACAAAAAAGACTGAAATCCTCCTCTTCATGAGATTGTAAATTTGTGAATCTTCTAACTCTGAAGCATAGGGACATATTTTTATTTTCTAAATATCTTGGCAGACACAATGATAGCTGTTCCTTTAGTAGCCAATGTGTATTTAATACATTTTGTATGCCCAGCACTGAATACCAAAAATATGTCTTGATCCTTTCTCATGAGAAATTACCATCTCTTAGCACTGGCTGCTACATTGGAAGTACATACAGCGCCAGAAAGGCAACAGGAACGGGCATGACTAGGTAGTGGAGGTAGGGAAGGCTAATTACAACAGATATTGCTAGAGTTGATTGTTGGAGAATGAGGAGCTGATCCCTAGGTAAATAGAGACAGGTGTAAGGCAATGGAAAAGATTAATATTCCAGAGAAAATATATTGACCAAAGCAGAGACAGAAAACAAAGCCTGGTGTGTTTAAATGTCCAGAAGATAGTAAATAGGGTCTTATCCCAAACTAAAAGCGGGGTCTGTAGAATTAATGTTCAAGGTTTTCTCAGTCTCTTCTGGAGGCCAACAAGTCCAACCCAAAGCCCATATCACTTCCAAGAAATGAGCTAGCCTTCATGCTTCTGTGAAGAGAAGACTTAAAATATCGAGTCAGGGAAAAGGCATTTTGAGGCTCGCAGGACAGAAATGGTGCAGGGCTTAGTCCCATCGACACTACCAAACCCAAAGGAAGTTGACAAGTCATCCAATTTTCTGAAAGAGACACTTTTTAGGGCTTCTGTGTGGGTCACTTTGATGGCCAGTCTTTAATACACCCTCAAACTCATCCTTCCATGATGGGCCTGTTTGTCTTCTCAGCCTTGCTCACTGCGGAGAACTAAATATGCCTTTAATATTTATCTGCGCTGTGAAAGCTGCTTCTGCATGCATCCCTTTGAGGGAAATAGCCAAGATCAATGCAGGATGACATATACTAAATGAAGAACAAACAAAAATATTTATCTCTCTGACCACAGACCGCAGTGCCTCCTGAGGGTGAGAACAAATTGGCAGCAACAACAGAGTATTCCAAGCGGGCACTGACTGTCTCTATGAAGGCCAGTGAAGTGAGGATTATTTTTTCTTTTTATATGAGAGAAGTCTATGCACAAACGTAGTAAAAGGAAAAATATTTATAACTTCATTCCAGTTTCTTTATTACAGCTCTGGGAGTAGATATATCAAAACTTATTTTGTTTGGGGTTATAATAAGTACTACCACTGAGTACGAGGTACTTTAAATACTTTATCCCACTAAATTCAGACTCTTCCAAGTTAGGTGTCATCATTGACATTCCACACATTATGAAACGAGGAGGTGTAACTTGCTCAAGGGCCTCAGAAACAGTGGTTGGGTTTGCAATTAAGGAAGATTCATCTGGCTCCCAACACACTGCTCTTTCTTTCAGGAACATTCCTCTGCGAAGTTCTGTGCGTGACCGAATGTATAAATATGTAGCACACAGACATGCACACTGCAGTCTAAGGTGATTTCCCCCAGAAGCAAATCCCGAGGAAGGGATCATGAGCAAATCACTTGTTAAGGAGAAACTAATGAGAGACAGACAGACAGAAAAGGAGAACCAAGAAGGGGCAAATTCATACAAACATCATCGTGCAGAAAGCTTCAGGCTGTGCTGCAGGGGGGTCAGGAGTGTAATTTATGTTTGGAGACATCTTGCCCAAGTAAGAAGCCAGACCCCCATGATCTTGCACCTGCAAGTCACCGGGAAGGGCTACCCTGGAATGATATAAACTCCCAGGACTCTGGCTGTCTGCAGGAATCATTCTATGGGCCTGAAACAGTACCTGAAATAAGGCAAGAACTCCCCAAATTGGGCAGAATTGCATAGAAACATTAAAATGATTCCCAGAGCATTCATGCAGAGCACCAAAGTCAAACCATGATATTTCAAAGCAAATTATCACAACCAAAAATATGAGCACAGGTTCATTCTCCCAACAGCACCAGTACCAGCCCTTTCCCACTAACCCGCAGGCAGAGGTCTGGATCTGCAGGTGCCCCTCCTGCACTCTCTCCCTGGCCACTGCATCAATGCTGATAAAGGCAGCGTGGAGCTGAGATTTGGTGCCACCAGTTGTGGGAGGGTGGAATCGGGGATCTTCCCTTCCCAGCGGGTGCCTGCTCAGGGTGCCTGGAGTATAGCTCCTGGATGCCCTGAACCCTTGAAGCCTCAGGCTATTTATCACCAGGCACGCCCTGTCTTCACAGGTCTGGAGTCTTTGTTTGGTTCTTGCAATTTCCATCTCTGAGAAGCATGACCTGCCTGCTGTAGGCATGATGAAGAGCTCTATATTATAAGTTATCAAGATTATAAAGAGATTGGTTCATACCTGGCTTCTGCCGCAACTAGCCCTGGATTTGCATAAGTGACATTACTCTTCTCAGTTTCCTCGTCTGTGAAGTGGAGAACAAGAAGACTGGCTCAGGGTTCTTGTGAGGATTGAATGCAGTTAAGTATAAAACAACTACTCGATGAATAGCTGCTATTTTTATAATTACGGTGTTGTTTTAATTTGCTCTCTTGGAACCATTACCCTCTGGGGTATCAGTGGTAGGCCAAATTGAATTTAAATTCATAATTCTCTTTGGTAAACTAAGTGAAACCATTGATCCATCAGAAGGAAAGCTCTAAAGGTCCATTAGATCACCAGAGTTCTCCTTACTTAGTTTTCTTGGACCACTGAGATTTCAATTTTCAATGAAACAGAATCTATAACAATGTCAACCTAGGCAGCATATAGACCAAACTATGTAACTCCAGCTGAGATTTATACGATACAGAGAAGTGTGCTATATACTAACACCTGGTGACCTAGCTAAGTTATTCATAATGTGGACTCCTGGCTTGCAGGTTCGTGGAGGATAGAGCAGGACCAATTTAAATGAACCAATTAAAAGCAACAGCAGAACCCAGCAGCATTCTAAGAACTAAGCCTGAACTCATGAAGGCATCCATTGTATGGAATTCATAAATTCATCTCCTATGTATTTAGATTGTTGCTACTTATATACCATCATTAGAAGAACCAAGAAATTAGCCATTCCCATCGTTGTCTGTGGTCTGTGGTTCACATAGGAGCCCTGGTTGAGAGGCTAATGTTAAACTAATGCTTCATTAATAAACATGCAAACTGAAGTTACAGAGTATAGAGGATTTGCCCATTCTACAGCATATGGAAAAACTAAAGGTAGGAAATTTATTTGCTAAATAACTTAGTGTGTTATATAAACTTATCTCTAGGAACCATCTTAAAATAAATCCTTTAAATATTTCCACCTCTATCCCTTTCCCTTCCCCTATTTCTTTTCTTCTCCCTGTCATCCCCCATTCTCCCTCTCCTTCCCTTCCTCCCTATCTCTCTAGACCAGTGATGGCGAACCTATGACATGCGAACTCATTTTTTGGTTGATTTTTCTTTGTTAAATGGCATTTAAATATATAAAATAAATATCAAAAATATAAGTCTTTGTTTTACTATGGTTGCAAATATCAAAAAATTTCTATATGTGACACGGCATCAGAGTTAAGTTAGGGTTTTTTAAAATGCTGACACGCTGAGCTCAAAAGTTCGCCATCACTGCTCTAGACACATCACACACAGTAGAAATGCTAAGTAAGGTACAAGATATTCAAGAGATTGCTGGAGCTATTCGGGGCTATAAAACTTTCGGAGTATTCATTTGTTCTAGATCTGTGAAATATCCATTGGTATTTTAATAGGGATTGCATTGAATATATAGATTGTTTTCAGTAGTATGGATATTTTAATCATGTTAATTCTACCATCTATAAAAATGGTATATTCTTCCACGAGTTTATATCTTCCTCTATCTCTTTTTTCAGTGTCTTATAGTTTTTTGATTATAGGTCATTTACCTCCTTGGTTAAGTTTATTCCTAAGTATCTTAATTTTTTATTGCAACAGTAAATGAATTTTTTTGTTTGTTTTTTTAGTTTCTCTTCTGAGAGTTCATTATTGGTGTATAAAAATGCCATAGATTTCTGGGTGCTGATTTTGTTTCCTGATACTTTGCCAAATTCATTTATTACATCTAATACTTTTTTGGTGGAGTCTTTAAGGGTTCTATATACAATATCATGCCATCTGCAAATAAAGACAGTTTTACTTCCTCCTTTACAATCTGGATGCTTTATATTTTTTTCTTCTGGTCTGATCACTGTGGCTAGGACTTCCAGGACTATATTGAACAAGAGTGGTGAAAGTGGATATCCCTGTCTTGTTCTTGTTCTTAGGGGAAATGCTTTTAGTTTTTGTCCACTGAGTATGATATTGGCTGTAGATTTGTCATATATGCTTTTGATTGTTTTTAGGTATGATCTCTCTATTCTCACTTTGCTGAAAGTATTTTTCAAAGGTGGGTTTTGGATTTTGTTGAATGCTTTTTCTGAATCTATTGATATGATCATGTTATTTTTATATTTTTATTTGTTTATGTGCTGTATCACATTTATTGATTTGGGAATATTATACCAGCCTTGAACCCCTGAAATAAATTCCACTTGGTCATGGTGTATTGTCTTTTTAATATATTGCTGGATCCAAAAAGACACTGAATAGCCACAGCAATCTTAGGAAAGAAGAGCAAAGTTGGAGAGATCACAATACCAAATATAAAGTTTTACTACAAAGCCATTGGTACTGGCACAAGAACAAGCATATATATCAACTAGAGGTCAGGTGCATGAAATTTTTGCGTGGGGGGAGGGTTGTCCCTCAGCCCAGTCTGCACCCTCTCCAATCTGGGACCCCTGTGGGACCGGGTCTAAACTGTCAGTTGGACATCCCTCTCACAATCCAGGACTGCTGGCTCCCAACCACTCACCTGCCTACCTGCCTGATTGCCCCTAACCGCTTCTGACTGCCAGCCTGATCACCCCCTAGCTCAGTGATGGCAAACCTATGACACACGTGTCAGAGGTGACACACGAACTCATTTTTTTGGTTGATTTTTCTTTGCTAAATGGCATTTAAATATATAAAATAAATATCAAAAATATATAAATCTTTGTTTTACTATGGTTGCAAATATCAAAAAATTTCTATATGTGACATGGCACCAGAGTTAAGTTAGGGTTTTTCAAAATGCTGACACACTGAGCTCAAAAGGTTCACCATCACTGCCCTAGCTACTCCCCTGACAGTCTGATCGCCCACAACTGCCCTCCCCTGCAGGCCTGGTCACCCCTAACTGCCCTCCTCTGCAGGCCTGGTCACCCACAACTGCCCTCCCCTGCTGGCCATCTTGTCGTGGGGGGTGCCGCCATATTTGAGGGCATGGCAGTCAATTAGCATATTCCCTTCTTATTGGCTGTGGGCGCCACCATCTTTGTGATGGTGTGAGTGTCAATTAGCATATTCCCTCTTCATTAGATAGGATGGAACAGAATAAAGAATCCAGAAATTGATTCAACCCATTATCCTCAATTAATATTTGAAAAAGGAGGCAAGAGCATACAATGGCATCAAGACAGTCACTTCAAGATCTTGGTTATTGTAAATAACACTACTATGAACATAGGGGTGCATATATTCTTTCTGATTGGTGCTTCAAGTTTCTTAGGATATATCCCTAGAAGTGGAATCAGAAGGTCAAATGGCAGTTCCTTTTTTATTTTTTTGAGGAAACTCCATACTATTTTCCATAGTGGTTGTACCAGTCTGTATTCCCACCAACAGTGTGCTAGGGTCACTTTTTCTCCACATCCTCGCCAGCACTTGTTTTTAGTTGATTTATTGATGATAGCCATCTGGTAGGTGTGATGTTGAGCATTTTTTCATATGTCTCTCATCCATTTGTATGTTCTTTTTGGAGAAGTGTCTATTCAGGTCTTCTGCCCATTTTTTCAATTGGAGTGTTTGTCTTCATTTTGGGGGGTTGTATGATCAGGATTATTTAGAATACCTAAGATCTGGAAACAGCCCAAGTGCCCATCAGTAGATTAATGAATTAAAAAACTGTGGTACATCTACACAATGGAATACTATGCAGCTATAAAATAAGAAAGATTTCTTACCCTTTGAAACAGCATGGAGGGGCCTGGAGCGTATTATGCTAAGTGAAATAAGCCAGTCAGAGAAAGACAAGTATCATATGATCTTACTTATATGTGGAATCTAATTAACAAAATAAACTGACAAACAAAATAAATCCAGAGACAGAAGCATGCAACAGACTGACATATTTCAGAGGGAAGGGGAGGAGGTGGGAAGAGATGAACCAAAGAACTTATATGCATATATGCATCACCCATGGACACGGACAATAATGTGGTGAAGGTTTGGGGAGGGGGAGAAATAGGGATGAGGGGGAGCAATGGGGGGGAAGAGGGGTGTTTGCAATATTTTCAACAATAAAGGTAATTTTTTTAAAAGACAGTTGCTTCAATAAATGGTGTTGGAAAAATTGGACAGGTACATGCAAAAAAATCAAACTACACCACCAACTTATAGTATATTAAGAATAAATTCTAACTGGATAAAATACTTAAATGTAAGTCATGAAACCATAAAAATCCTAGAAGAATTACATAGGCCAGACAATCTCTGACATCTCTCATAGCAACATTTTTGCCATTACATCTCCTAGGGCAGTGATGGCGAACCTTTTGAGCTCGGCGTGTCAGTATTTTGAAAAACCCTAACTTAACTCTGGTGCCATGTCACATATAGAAATTTTTTGATATTTGCAACCATAGTAAAACAAAGATTTATATATTTTTGATATTTATTTTATATATTTAAATGCCATTTAACAAAGAAAAATCAACCAAAAAAATGAGTTCGCGTGTCACCTCTGACACGCATGTTATAGGTTTGCCATCACTGGGCTAGGGCAAGAAAAACAAAGGAGACAATAAACAAATGGGACTACATCAAAATAAAAACCTGCACAGCTAAAGAAACCACCAACAAAATGAAAAGGGATCCACTGAATGGGAGAACATATTTGCCAGTGATATATCTGATAAGGGATTACGTTTAAAAATATATGAAGTACTCATACAACTAAAAAAAAAAAGAAGAATGACAAACAAGCCAATTAAAAATGGGCAAAGGACCTAAATAGACATTTCTCCAAAGAGGACATACAAATGGCCAAGAGACATGAAAAAATCCTCAACGTCACTAATCATCAGAGAGAAGCAAATTAAAATGATAATGAGGTATTACCTCATACCTGCCAGAATGGCTACCACTAATAAATCAACAAACAAGTGCTGGTGAGGATGTGGACAAAAAGGAAATCTAGTGCACTGCTGGAGGGAATGCAGACTGGTGCAGCCAGTATTAAAAACAGTGTGGTTTCCTCAAAAAATTAAAAATGGAACTGCCATTTGACCCAGTGATCCCACTTCTAGGAATATAGCCTAAGAATCCTGAAACACCAACCAAAAAGAATATATGTACCCCTATGTTCATCGAAGCACAACTTACAATAGCTAAGATCTGGAAACAGTCCAAGTGCCCATCAGTAGATGAGTGGTAAAAAAAAAGCTGTGGTACATTTACACAATGGAATATTATGCAGCTGTAAAAAAAGGAAGGATTTCTTACCGTTTGATACAGCATGGATGGATCTAGAAAATATTATGTTAAGCAAAATAAACCAATCAGAAAAAGACAAATATCACATGATCTCATTTATATTTAGAATCTAATGAACAAAATAAACTGAAAGATAAAATAAAACCAGTGATATGAAAACATGGAACAGACTAATGAATCTCAGAGAAAAGGGTAGGAGGGTAGGAACAGATTAATCAAATAACTTATATGTATATATGCATAGCCCACGGACACAGACAATAGGGTGGTGAAGGTGGCAATGGAGGAGAAAAGGGGACATCTCTAATACTGTCAGCATTAAAGATTTTAAAAAAGATATTCAACAGAGAACAAAGAAGCTTGGGCGTATCCACACTAGACTTCCTCATTTATTGATGTCAGTGGTACCTCTACTCTGAGATTCCATAATGCTCACACTCTCCCAGAATTTATTCCACTGAACCACAATTGTCTGCTTTTATATTTATCTCCCCACTGAATCACAATAGCAGGGAAAGAAGTTTAATCTTTTCTAATCTCAGTCTCCTAGCAGTGTCTGGCTCATAAAAGGTATCCATACAGAGGAAGTGAGTAAACAAATAAACCAACTAATGAAGCAGTTTCAGAAATTGTAGCACGATGGGCTCAGGTGGTTTTTCCAACATGGGAGATATCTACTGCCAAAGTGAGTCAACTTATCAGTTCTTTACAATACTTTGATATTAGAAAATATCATAATTCATGTTTATTTACTCAATCAGAACCATATACATTTTATTTTGGCATATCAAAAAAATAATTTAAGTGGAATTTTACACCATTCAAATTAGTATTCAAACAATGTAACACAAAAGAAAACAATTTTCTTATCTTGAGAAATGTTTGTAGCTGAGCTACATTGGGTTGTATTGGAAGAAACCTCAAGTTGCAATAATTTATATGCTAAATAAATCTTGTAGAACAATGATTGAAAACTCAATTGACTATAAGGCTTATCTGGGTAATTTAAATCAATAGACTAGGCTGAGGTAGACTTTGACAAGCTGAAGGCTGAATGCAGGCCCTGTCTACATGGGATAGCTGCAGCTAAGCTCCAGCCTATTATTGGGCCAGTTTTTCAAAAGAAACCAGAAATATGGATGTACATGTCCAATCTCCCAACACTGTGTACAGCAAACAAATATGCTTGTTGCCTGGATTTAGCCTGAGGGCTTAAGAGTCCAAATGACCATATGGTAAAAAAACAAAATTTGAGAAGTATGCAGCATCTACACATCGATCAGAGTGAGTCAACTAGAAGATTGATGTTTCTATTTTTTTTTTTCGTTCTTTGTTTTGCCCCCAGGCAATTAGTCTACACTTCTGGAAGCAATGGGTGTTCCAGATGCTGACTTTACTTACAGGGACCCAGATCATCACATCACCTCCACACAGGAACGCGAAAGTTCCAGCACAGGGCCAGCCTATGGCATTCACATTGGCTTTTAACTTCCTTTTCCCTTATTTTTTAAATATATTTTTTATTGATTTCAGAGAGAAAGGGAGAGGGGGAGAGTGATAAAAGCATCAATAATGAGAGAGATCATTGATCAGCTGCCTCCTGCACAAATCCTATTGGGGTTTGAGCCCATAAGTCAGGCATGTGCCCTGACGAGGAATTTATCCAGGACTTCCTGGTTCATAGATCAATGCTCCATCACTGAGCCATGACAGCCTAAAGATTACAATTTAGAACAAGCAAGTTATCTATAATAATAAAAGTGTAATATGCTAATTAGACCAGACAACCAAACAACCTTCTGGACGTCCTTCTGGATGACCTTCTGGACAAAACTGTGGTTGCAAGGACAAAGGCAGCCACTGCAGCTGAGAGGGCCAACCCCCTTGCACAAATTTTGTGCATTGGGCCTCTAGTCAATAAATAAGCAACATAGGAAAATTGACTATTTCTATTTTTGTGCTCAAATTGTGCATGTTTTTCTATCACAACTTCATACAACTCTTTGTTTTCAGCTCATGAAATTTATAACTTTAATTTATGAATTTTCAATTAAATGTTATTAGACCCAAAGGTGAATGATATGTAGAAAATTGCCTTTTTGCTGAGATAACTGTGAAATACAAATGTGATGAGATCAACATAACTAGTGAGACAGCATTGTTCAAAGTCCCACAGCCCAACTCAAAACATATTCATCTTCTTTTATTCTCTAATTATAACACATAATATCCTATCTAATAAAAGACAAAAAGGGTAATTAACTGTACCTCTGCTACGTTTCCCATGGGCTAATCAGGGCAATATGCAAATTAACCGCCAAGAAAGATGGCGGTTAACCGCCAACAAAGATGGCGGTTAATTTGCATACGTGCAATGATGGGAGGCTAAAGGGGAAAGACAGAAGAAGGGTGATCGGCAACCCAGGCGGCAGGCAAGAGCTGAGGGGTGGGCAAAGGCCGCCTCTGCCCACCACCCAGCCAGTGATCGCCATCAGAAAGCCAGGCAGCAGGCCAGGCAAACCCCTGTGATGGGGTGCCGGCTGCCTGTGGCGGGTGATCGCCATGGTGATCGGAGGGAGAGAGAGCCGGGGTGCAGGCCAGGCAGCAACCCCGGACCCCTGGGAGCTGGGGTTGCCTGCTGGCCTGCGGCCCATGATTGCCATGGTGATCGAAGGGAGAGAGAGCCAGGACGCAGGCCAGGCGGCACCCAGGCACCCCAGCACCTGACATGCAAAGGTCGGGGATGAAATGACTTTTCCCAACCACATCTGCAAATATCCTGGGGAAGGCATCACTGAAGAGCTCACAACTCTCTTACTGGGCAAGGAAGAAAAAAGTTGGCAATGGAAACAATCTCTTACATCAAAGTTAAGGTCCCTCTGGCTAAAAAAGAATATTTCCAATGTAAAGGAGGGAGCAGGCAAAAATAATAGGTTCTCATGACTTCCACTGAAGTTTGAGCATATGACAGAGTCAAAATGAACATACAAATTAAAGCAGACAGTGGACATTCAAATGACCTGAATCAACCGTCACTGTCCCAATAGCAGCAACGCTTACGTGATAATATAGTTTAACAAACATACAAAACAAGTCACATGATAAGAGAGGTTTGGCTTCTAAAGTAAATTGAATATGTTCTTTTAAAATACTAATGTCCTTCCCTCTGACTATAATTCTTAATTTTCCAATCAGAAAATTACTCCAGGTAATCCAGTAACATGTAGAACTCCAGTAACCTAACTTATTTAAAAAAACAAACATCCCAACCATTTTTAAAATATTTAAATTGATATTTTAGGGTTAAAATTATAGAAGATATTGAGATCCAAATATATTTTCTTAATAGAAAATATTCGTTTTTGATTTAAAAAAATAAACATAAAAAATATGTAAGTGATATATTTTCCCAAGGAACTCTGAATTAGTACCTTTCCCTCTAACTTTCTTCAAATTAAGAGAATCTATAGAGTTCCCTATACTGCACAAGTTTTAATGAAAGAAAATAAGACTTTCTAAGAGCATCAAATACATGTTTTCTTATTTACA
>NW_005355169.1:71528-76760 GCF_000412655.1 Myotis brandtii | reverse complement strand
TGAGAGGGATGTCCGACTGCTGGTTTAGGCCTAATCCTTGTAAACTGGAAGGACATTTTTTGAGGGGTCCCAAATTGGAGAGGGTGCAGGCCAGGCTGAGAAACACACCCTCCCCTGTGCATGAATTTCGTGCACCAGGCCACTAGTATTTTATAGTTTAAACTATTTTTTTGTTTAAAGCTATCACTAGCTCTTATTACATTTAGACAAAAATCCAACTTTTAAGGCTAGTAACAAACAAGAAAAGAAAGTGTGGCCTTCACCTTATGTCAGACTCAGCAGCCTGTCCAAGTTGGAGGGTAGCACCTTGAAGCATGTCTTCACTTGGCATTCAGGGCCACACTTCCTCTTGTCACCGCTTGTGTCTTACTATTCACCCCTCTCACTCCCTTCTCCAGGTTCCTCTTCATCTTCCCAACATCTACATTTTGGAGTGGTGTAGAGTTCAATCCTCATGCCTCTCCTTTCTCTATGTCCACTCCCCAGGGGATCTAAGCTGCAAATAACGCCCACACTTGGGACTCTTAAATCCTCATCACTAGCCCAGACTTCTCCTCTGACCCCAACCCAACCTTCAGACTCATGCATCCAACTGCCCACTCACCATATCCACTTATTTCCTATTCCAAAATGCATCAAGCCCAAACTTTCTCCTCATTCCTCTCCAGAAATACTCATCCAATAAACCTCCACTTTTGGCTACCAGACACTTAGGACAAAAGTCTAGATGTGTTCTTGTTTTTTTGTTTGTTTGTTTTTGTTTTTTATTTCTCATACCACATCACAAAGTAACATCAAATATTGTTGGCTCTTCCTTTGACATATGTCTAGAGTTTGCCATTCTCACTATCTCCAATAAAGATCAACCTAACAACATCTTCTACCAAAACCATTTACAGTTCATTACCTTATCTCCTTTGTTCACCCTTGCCACCTTCCTGGCTATTCCCAACATACCAGGTAGAATGATTTGGTAAAATAAAAATGTAGGAGGGGGAAAACTTTACTTACTTTTTTTTTTCTCTACACTCTCAGGTTCTCCAGCTAGGGTCCTGAAAATTAGACAGCTCAAAGACAGATTAATAAAAATAAAAACAAACTTATTAATGTGTGCATTGCATAGATACATGGGAATATTCCCAAGGGTAGTTGGAACTTGGACTTAAATACTAGTAACATTATAACAAAAGCGTAATAACTTTCTAGAGATGTGACAAGACACAGGAAAGAGACTTTGAGCTGTCAAGGGAAGTAAATTATGTAAAAGTAAATAACAGGGGAAACTAATGGAGGATGAGGACAATTTGGGGCAAGATTTGCGATGTAGATTCCTCTAGTACCAACTATGGGCTGAGAAGCATCTGGAGTTGTCTCCAGTGTGATTAAGGAAAGTCCTGCCCTTCCTGGTAGAGAGGGGGAGGGCAAAGAGTTTTTCTTCTCTCTGCTTGTTCTTAATTGTCTTTAAATCAAAATAACCCACATGCCAGTTGGGCATATCTTAGGGTGGCATACTCTCAAATTCTTCAAAAGCCAGATCATTATTTTCCTGTTCAAAACCCACTACAAGCTCCCCACATCTTTCCTCATATTAGTTGGCCATAAGGTTAGTAAATCCACAGTTATTTTATTGTACTATAACATTATCTATACTAATAAAAGAGTAATATGCTAATTAGACCAGGTTGACCAGACATCTTCCGGTCATCCAGTCCTCCTTGTGGACAAAGCCACAGTGATGGGGGCTGAGGCAGAGGTGGTTAGGGGCTATCAGGCCACCAGGCAGATGAAGTTAGGGGCGATCAGGCAGGCAGGCAGGCAGGCAGAGGTGGTTAGGGGTGATGAGGCAGGCAGGCAGGCAGGCAGATGAGCAGTTAGGAGCCAGTGATCCCGGATTGTGAGAGGGATATCCTGAGGATCGGGCCTAAATTGGCAGTCGGACAATCCCTGAGGGGTCCCGGTTTGGAGAGGGTGCAGGCTGGGCTGATGGGAACCCCCGTGTGTATGAATTTCATGCACCAGGCCTCTAGTCTATACATAAGAGACCTTCACTTCTCTTCTACATCACTTACTTCCCCCTCCTCTTCTACAGCCAAGTTGACTTCCTGGTTTTGCTTTGAACATGCCCAGCTCACTGCTGCCCTTGCACTTGCAGATACCTGATATCTGTAGAGCTCACTCCTTCTCTGTTCAAATGTCCCTGTATCAAAGAGGCCTTCCCTGAGCACCCACCTCTACCCCCTCAACTGCCTTTATTCCTCACTGCCTTTATCACCATCTGATATAAATACAAGTTTTATGAGAGTTCCTGACACTTAGTGCATGCTCAATACATATTTTTAATTAATTAATAGCTTAATAAATGACTCTTTAAGTATTATAACAAAACTGAATAAGATTTATTTTTCAGTTTTAATTTATTTAATGTTCTGGGCAATAAAATTGTATGGAATCAGTTTAGAAGCTTCAGTATGGTTTCTCTTATGAATCCTTTCAGAGATCCTTCTACACTCAGAGCTCCTTGAGGAGAACAACTAGGTCTTAACTAGCATACAACAGATGCCAAATAAAATATCATGGAATGATTAAATAGATGATCAACTAATATTTGGATCAATTGAAATAAAGCAAAAGGAACATAAGAAATTATTATACATCCCAGTTGACACTTTGCAAAAAAAAATTCTAAATTAAAAAATTTTCCTAAGATACACAATTGTGTTTAAACTTGGCATTCAAAATTGGCCTTTTTGTCTCCTGCAATGGAATGTATGTCCATCTACCCAATCTACCCACTATTCAGAGGAAAGACAAGAAGGAAGTCATACAAGAGAAAAGCAAATGGAGTGTTTATGTTCTGGGACCAGTGGGATAAACCCAGGTGCTCACGTTCCTGCTGACGTGTGATAATAAGACATTACATGATAAGACGGAAGGTTGCTTCTGGGCTGCACCCAAGTGTGCTCAACTTCTTCCAGGCATACGTGTTTCTCTCCACTTGAAAACTAAAGTTCATCCACTGTGCTTTCTCTGACATAGCCTCCCAAATTGTGTGACCAACACAGACTGTGGCGAGGGACATCCAGGAGTGCTCAAATGTGTTTGATCACAGAGTTTCATTCACTAGTTTTCCTGCCATTTCCATTTGGCAGAACTGAGACCTCAGGGTAAATTGAAACTACTGCCCATGGTGTAGCCTCTCAAGCAGCTATAATTCTGTGTTTTCTTGCAGATTCCATTGCCACAGTTCTCCTACCAACCAGGTTTGCTCATTTGCCACCCACTGCCCCTGCCTTCCTCCTTTCAGGTGATTAACTGTGGATCTTAAAAAGAATATCCAGCTTGGAATTCAAAGCAGCTGAGTGAAATGAGATTTGTTTGTTTGGCATTAATGGGGAAGAAAATGCAATCAGCATGCATTTTATTTCTTTGTTTTTTTTTTTTTATTGATTTCAGAGAGGAAAAGAGAGAGAGAAATAGAAACATCAATGTGGAGAGAAAATCATTGATCAGCTGCCTCTTGCACGCCCCCTACTGGGGATCAAACCCACAACTGGGGCCTATGCCCCAACTGTGACTGAGCCACACTGGCCAGGCTATGTCTTGTACATAGAATTTACTTCCCTATAGATTTATCTATTGATATTGTGAGGAATGTCCCCACTGTGAGGTGCACACCTCATTAAGCCACCCTTACTTCTCCTTCATGTTTTGCAATTTTCTACAGCAAAGGGGATATGCTGGGAAAACACTCAGATGGAATGTGCTATCTAAGGCACCAGGTAAGAGGCAGAGTGTGTGCTCAGCTGCCTGGGTTTGCAATCTCCTTCCTGTGTTCAGATGAAAGTGTTTTCTTTCTTCCTGCCATTTCCTGCCCAGGGCCATGGTGGCATCTAAATCCCTTGCCTGTGTTGGTTCTCACTTGTGTAAATATCTGTATTGTAATTAAGATGTCATCCTTCACCTTCCCTACATTTTCTCAGTGCTATTTATGAAACTTCTGCACACATCTTATCGTGATACTAGAGGCCCGGTGCATGAATTCATACTTGGGTGGGGTCCCTCAGCCTGGCCAGAGATTGGGGAGATCTCTCCCAGTCCCAATTGGGGCCTATCAGGGCCAGCCGGCCAGGGGAAGAGACGGCGGGAGGTTGATTGGCCACAGGAGGTTGGCTGTGGGAGTGCACTGACCACCAGGGGGCAGCTCCTATGTTGAGTGTCTGCCCTTGGTGGTCAGTGCACATCATAGCAATTGATCAACCGGTCAACTAGTCAACTGGTCGTAAGGGTTGCTTAGGCTTTTATATATATACTAGTAGCCCGGTGCACAAAAATCTGTGCACTTGGTGGGGGGTCCTCAGTTATTAAACATTTATCGGCACAACACTGACCACATTGGTGGTGGTGGTGGTCTTGCCAGAATGTTTTATATTATGCAGATGAAAATCTATTTAAACAGATTTGATGTAGATATTTTCAAAGATGGAAGAATTGTCCCTGTCAACTATTTTAGTTGATTCATATCTTCAGTAATTGTCATCATTGCAAAGTTTTCAGTCCCCATATGGATTGCTGGATATAATAGGTCATGTCCTGTCCCTGTCCCCTCCCTTTGTAGCCTTTGTTACCTTAAGGACTCTAGTTTTCCATTTATATGTTTAAGTACCAACCTTACTGGCTTAAAAATGTAAGCTTTTAACACTGCTCTCTCTGTTCCGTATCCTTCCGATGAAAAGTGGAGTTGGGTTGTAGCACAGGAGAGAAATTCAGAAGGGGATTATTGAGGTAATGACTGCAGTAGGAGAAGAGGGAACCTATTTCCCGGGCCACAGGCGCTGGCACCCTGGACCATAGGGCTGGCAGCTTCTCCAGGTGGCTGTAGCCTGGGACCTCGGAAGGGTGGCTTGTCAGTCTCCTGGGCTGCAGCCAGCTGCAGGCTCTGGCACCTGGACCAAAAGTGGGTGGCTTCTTCTTCTAGCGGCTTCTTCTTCTTCTGTGTTCCAGGGACGGCAGTCAGTTATGTGTATATGTGTGTGCATGCAAACATAGGTGTGTACACGTGTGTATGTGGAAATCTGCTGGTCAAGTCAAAACCATAGAAGAGTTGCGCCCTACCTCTTGAATCTTCCAGAGATATCCCCCTTTTTTTTATTCTATCACTATTGGAGACTCAGTATTTGCAGCCAGCAAGCCAGTAACTCTCTCAGTGTCTATTTCTGACTTCTTTCCCTGTCT
>NW_005355169.1:60227-71487 GCF_000412655.1 Myotis brandtii | reverse complement strand
TTTACTCCCAATATGCTGTATAGAGAAGGAGTCAGGATGCTGTCTTCCCATGAATAGTACTCAGTAACAAACCAATTGCATTTTAGTTGGGCAATGCCCCTACCCACCCTTCAAATCCCTCCCACCATTCATTTCTGTTTCCCTTTTTGTTTGTTGGATTGTTATGCTGCTCCTTCTCCTCACCCCACCACCCTTGGATCATAATGTAAAATTCTTTTATCATGTCAAGAAATTATTAAAAATACAGGTACTTCTCCGATCACCGGCGGGAAGGGCGGGGTAGGGAAGAGGCGGCTACTGGTGGCCGAGATCTATGTGGCAGCACATAGAGGCCAGGACCCAGTCTCACGGGCTTTACCCAGGCAGTTGGAAAGGTGCTTGCAATCTATGTGGGGGTCAGGACCGGGTCTCAGGGGGTTTGCAGTTTGAAAGGTGCTCGTGATCTACGTGGCGGCCAGGACCCGGTCTCAGGGGGTTTGTAGTTTGAAAGGTGCTTGAGATCTGATCTACATGGTGGTCAGGACCGGGTCTCATGGGGTTTTACCCACGCAGTTTGAAAGGTGCTCGTGATCTACGTGGCGGCCAGGACCCAGTCTCATGGGGTTTGCAGTTTGAAAGGTGCTTGTGATCTACATGGCGGCCAGGACCCGGTCTCAGGGGGTTTGCAGTTTGAAAGGTGCTCGAGATCTGATCTACATGGCAGTCAGGACCCGGTCTCATGGGGTTTTACTCGGGCAGTTTGAAATGTGCTCGCAATCTCCTTAGGGGTTAGTGCCGCCTCTTCCCTGCCCCGCCCGGCTTCTCCAATCACTGATCACCAGTGGGGGCAGCAAAGGGAAGAGGCGGCCACCGGCGCCGCTTTCTTCCTGCCCCGCACGGCTTCTCCGATCATGGCTGGGGGGCCAGGCAAAGGCCCCTGGTTCTCCGATCACAGCTGGGGGCCGGGCAAAGGCGGCCCCGTTTCTTGCCTGCCGCCTGGGTTTCCAATCACCATCAGCGGCAGGCGGCTTCTTCCATCCTTCCCCTTTTGTCTCCCATCATTGTGCCTATGTATGCAAATTAACCGCCATCTTTGTTGGCAGTTAATTTGCATATCTCGCTGATTAGCCAATGGGAAGAGTAGCGGAGGTACGGTTAATTACCCTTTTTGTCTTCAATTAGATAGGATAGAGATAAGAACATTGGGTGTTGGGACAGACACATGTAGATTTAAGTGGCACCAAAATATCCAAAGTGCAAAGATTTTCTGGGAACTGTGACCAGGCCTTTAGCAGTATCCATATTCCTTAACTTTCCGAGAGTCTTCAAGAAGGAATGAATGGGTGACAGATGGGAGCCTTGAAAGAGTCATAGAAATAACTCTCAGGTGGTTCTGACATGGCTCTTTTATAGAAGAACTAGTGGCCCAGTGCATGAAATTCATGCACGGGGAGGGGGGTGGTTCCCTCAGCCCAGCCTGCATCCTCTCCATTTGGGGACCCCTTGAGGGATGTCGGACTGCCTATGGGATCAGGCCTAAACCAGCAGTCGGACATCCCTCTCGCAATCTGGGACTGCTGGCCCCTAACCACTCGCCTGCCTGCCTGATCACAACTAACTGCCTCTGCCTGCCTGCCTGATTACCCCTAACTCCTCTGCCTGCCTGATCACCCCTAACTGCCTCTGCCTGCCTGCCTGATCACCCCTAACTGCTCTCCCCTGCCAGCCTGATCTCGCCCCCAACTGCCTCTGCCTGTCTGATCACCCCTAACTGCCCTCCCCTGCCAGCCTGATCTCGCCCCCAACTGCCCTCCCCTGCTGGCCTGATCTATCCCAGTCTCTGTCTCTCTCTGTTTTTCTCAACAGCCCTCCAGGCCTCCCTGCCTCCTTGTGTCCCTCTTCCTCTTTCCCAGCTGGGAGGGGGTGGGGCCAGTGGGGGCCACTCCACCCTCTGCCAGCCCCCCCTTCCATCCAGGCCTCTTCAGGCCCAGACTGTTTTGTTTCCTCATTCTGAGAGAGGCTCTAAGAGCAAGCTGGGAGGGAGGGAAAGAAAGGGAAAAAAGGTTGTGAGCTGGTGGGCGCTGTGTGGGTCTGTGCATGTGTGTGGTTGTGAATGAGTGTGAGTGCTGGCCCTGCCTCCCCCATCCCTGTCTGCTGCCACAGTCCCCACCCACCAGAGTCTGCTGTGTGCACAACCTGGTCATTAGGCGAGTCTCCAGTTGTTGGGGATGTGACAGACCCAGGGTTTTTATATGTTAGGATATGGTTTATTATAAGATTAGAAGAGGCTGAATGTGTCTGACAAACAATGGAGTGGGAGGTAATGGCATTACAACTCTGAATATCTGTTCCTTCAGCTGGACGTGAAACAACACAGTCTTAGTCCCATGATGCAGGTGATGGTTCTGAAACCATTCCTGTCCCCATCTTCTCTGTGTTACCTGGTGATTCCAAGAGTCCACAACTCTCATGGCTTAGTGGGATGGGGAAATGATTTTAATAAAAGCACTGAGAGAGTTATCCAAGTGTGTAGCAGAATAAAAGAGTATTTTTATTTCTAATAGACACCTGAAGTTTTAAAATGCTATCTAAAATGAGCCCTCCTCTTGATTGTTATTCTGCTATCAATTTTGCCCACCATCTTTCTGTCTTTTGAAAAACAATTCGGTCTACTCTGTCTTATACTTTTCTTCCAACCCCAAGAACCTTACTGATTATGTTCATGCTTTTCTTTTGCTTATATTTTCTTAATCAGTTGAATTCCATCCCATCTTATCTAATATCTTCCCTATCTTTAAGGTTCACATAAAGTACCATCTCCTTCAAACATTCTGGATTTAATTATTGTGTTTTACTTTATTTTATCCTACACTTTTATTGGTTTTATGAAATGCTATGACTGTTTTAAACTGTTACCAGTACCAACCTATGAAATGATCAGAGATGACTCTGCCTTCTGTTCTGAAGCCCACATACCCAGGAATGCAGCCAGTGCTTCCAAAACACCTGGGAAGTCTCTTACAGATCTTTAAGAAAATGAAAAGGTAAATCACAAACTCAAAGAAAATATCTGCAAAATACACAACTGATAAAGAACTTGTATAAAAAATATGCAAAGAACTAATACTCGACAATAAGAACACCAACCACCCAATTATAAAGTGGGCAGAAATGTACCAAGAGGTCAGTACACATGCCTGGGTTGCAGGCTAGAACCCCCATAGGAGGCATGCAGGAGGCAGTTGATTGATGTTTCTCTCTCATTGATATTTCTATCTCTCTCTCCCTTCTCCCTCTCCCTTCCTCTCTCTAAGTATAATAAATAAATAAATAAATAAATAAATAAATAAATAAATAAAAAGTAGGGAGATCTGACCAGGCACCTCACCATATGAAGATATGCCAATAATAAATGGGCTTATGAAAGATGCTCAATAGCAAATATCAGTAGGAAAATGCAAATTAAAACAGCAATGAGATATCACTACATCTCTATAGAAAGACTAAAATCCAAAACAGGAACTCTCATTCCTTCTTGGGGTGAATAAAACATAATACTGACACTTTAGAAGAAAGACAGTTTAGCAGATTCTTACAAAACTAAATATAGACATCATACAATTCAGCAATGTACTCCTAGGTGTTTACTCAAAGGACCTTGAAAATCTAAATTCACATTAAAACCTGCACATGAATGTTTATAGCACCTTTATTTATAATTGTCAAAAGTTGAAAGCAACAAGATGTTCTTCGGTAGGTCAATTGCTAAATAAATTTTGGAATGTCCAGACAATGAAATATAAATATTCTAGAGGCCCGATGCATGAAAATTATGCAAGGGGCTCGGCCCCCGCCGCCACAGCTGCCTTGGCCCCTGCCCACTGTGGCGGCCACCTCTGCCTCAACCCTTGCAGCCCCAGCTTTGTCCGGAAGGTCGTCCAGAAGGACATCCAGTCTAATTAGCATATTATGCTCTTATTATATAGGCTATCAGTTCTCAAAAGTAATGAGCTAACAGCCATTAAAAACACATGGAGGAACCTCAAATGCTAAGTGAGAAAAAGGGCAGTGGAGTAAACGGAAGCTCACAGACATGCTGTCAGGACCAAACTGGAATTACCACTAAAATACCAAAAACATCCTGAATCATCAACTGAAGACTTGCTGGAGAGAACACGATGACCATGGGCAGGAAGTGGAGACCCCACAGAGACTGGTAGGAGGGGCAGCAGTACACAAGGGCTGGCCCGACTCCCACAGGCAGCAGCTGACGTTCTGGAGGGTTAGCTCAGCGGCAGGGTGTTCCCACTGAGAACTCTGGGGCCTAAACCCCAGGCTGGGTTCCCAGCCCGGAGCACCAGAACTGAGAAGGGTGCCCACATGACATCTGGCTGTGAAAAGCCACAGGGTTGCTGTCTGCCAGGGAGAGGCAGCTGGAAATGCAGGCACCCTCTTAAAGGGCCAATGCACAAAATTTCGAGTGCACCCATTCATCTTGTGCTCTGGCAGAGGGAGTCAGAGTGGACTGGAGCTGTGTGAGCAGAAGCCAGGGTGGGGCTCTGGATTAGAGCTCAGGAGCCAGACACCCTGGTTTCCTGTGATGAGTTGTTCCCTCATGCTGTGGAGGACATCTTTCTCAGGCAGACCTTTGCTATCCAGGTGGCTTTTGCCTGGGGTGGGGGGGTGGTGGTGGGGAGACAGTTGACCCACCCCATTGGGAAACCCCTTGCCCCACCCTCTGTAGTTTCTGAGGCCCATTAAGAACTGAGAACAGCAATTAGCCTCCAGGCAGAAGCAGTTACCTCACCCAGTTGGGAAACCTCTCCCCCAACCTGTGGATGATTGCTTGAGGCTACTCAAGAAGGAATCCCATCAGTCTGCAGGCAGAGGCAGGTCTCTGGGGCACTGAGTCTTTGTCTAATCAATCAGTGACAGCTATTGGGTCCCCACCACAGACACCATCCCTGACTGCCCAGCGAGACAAAAGCCAGAGGGGACCCCCAGTGCCTGCAGCTGACACCTGCAGGACCAGCTCTGTGGGAAAGGGAGCACAGGTAAGAACAGGGACAATCAAAGAGTGAAACTCAAGGCAGACCCAGCCTCTGGGCTAAGGAGTCCCCAACCACTGGACTGCTAGGGACTTTAACCTCTCCGAACTCAGGCTGCCCAGGGCCAGAACCGGACAGTGACTCACATTTACCTGCACTGAGAAAGCTCCCAGGAGGCCCAGGATAGACACACCATGGATCCAGATTCAACAACATGAGAGCAAAATCCAGCCAGCCCACAAATAGTGGACCCAAAGCACCCATATAGCAACTGGCACGACAACATTGGAGTTGAACCTCACTGGCAGGAAGTCAGAGGGGAGATCCTGCCCATAAACAGGACACCCAGGGCTGGGGTGACACAGACCTGCAGAGCAACGCACACCAGACCGCTGTCACCCTGGGGGGTGGGTGTGACACCCAAGACAGGGGGGTGCACCACCCTGAGAGCCGCCCACTGGGCGGCCGTGCCAGACTCCCGAGCTTGCACATTCTCTGTGTGGAAAAGTGGGGGAGGTGCTGGGCTTCCAGGCTGGGGTCAGGGTGGGAGCCGATGTGCCCCAGGAATTGCCTGGTGGTGCGGAGTGACTGCCGTTGTCCACGGCCGGGCACTAGCAGAGGACTGGAGAGGCACTGGGATTTACCCGCTGGTTCTTAGGTGCCTTTGTGAATTACTTCCTGCTGTTATCACTGCTTCTTTCACTTATCCAATCAACAAACACTCGCTCAAGTAAGTTTTCAGTATATTCCCAATAAACAGGTTCTTCTTGAACTATGACATCTTATATAAGTAACACTAGTAACACAGCGAATGTTCCTAGAACAGAGAAATTTGTTACAATAGAATAAAATTTGGACAAGAAACCACATTTCAAAAGGTAGGGGAGGCTGGAGCTAGCCAGTGCCCGGGCACCCATGTTCCCTGTGTGTTCGTGGATGACTGGGAATTAAAAGGCTTAGAGTCACATGATCCTGGTGCCAGGTCCGCCTTGTAATGCACCCACTCACTGTTCTGAAACTGGGTAAAACAGGGTCTGAATCAAGCATTTATCCTCCCTTTCAGGGCAAGAAAATAATTGAAGGGAAAATCTTATTCTAGAAAAATGCTAACTAATAAATTTAGCAGGATAACAGTTATAGAAATCACCATTTTCCTACACCTAGCCACATGATCGGCCTGGACAATGATCAGCAATGGCTTCAAAACGATGAGTGGAAAGTTGGTGGGGATTTTACAAAGTACAGCTCAGACGGACAGCACCGGGACCCAGGGATCAACAGGGAACCTATAGCAAGAAGACACCAGACGCGGTGCGTTAGGCAGTTACACATGGTGCCAACAAGTAGGAAACACTGTTGCCCAAAGAAAACACGCCGCCGCCGCTCCTTGCGTGGCAGTGACAGAGGCCATGGTCATGGAGGACCGCGCCGGACACCATCAAGAGAGAGGTCAGCTCAACCCAGAATGTGGGGACTTTGACAGAAGAACCAACAAATGTGTTTGACAAGTAGTTGGCATGAAAAAAGGGGGAGGAAGGGGAAATTCTTAATAAAACACAGCTTATGGATGAGCATATTTGAGATCTTAATTGTTAAATAAAAAGTAATTCCAAAAAGGTATTTTTCCACAATCAGGAGAAAATGAGCACATATTGAGTATTAGATGATATTAAGCAATTATTCATAAAATTTGTGGTTTGTTTATTGTAATAATAATATTGTGTTTGCATACTTTAACACTCACATCAATTGCAGACACATACTGCCTTGTATACAGGTAAAGTGATACGATGCCTGGCATTTACTTAAAATACTCCTGTGCCCAACACAAGGAAATGTGGGGGAACATATTGATGGATGAAAGAAGAATGGCAAGATATTGATAATTGATGTTGATGGGTGATAGGTGCTACATAAGTGCATGTTTGAAAATGTTCATAATAAGAGGTATGGAAATAGTATAAATAGAAAAATTGAAATCATCAATTAGTAAAATAGTATTTAGCAAGTGTTTATTGTGCATAGAAGATCTGGGAGCTTTCAAATTCAAAACTGATATGAAGCTCAGGGGCTTGATGTCCTGGCATGGCTGGCAAAGTGAAAACTAGGAAGTTGTCTAACTTTGATGATGGCTGGTTATTACAATGGGGGTTTCTGCAGGGGACTAGCTAAAAGTGATTATTTCATACCAGTTTAGGAAGATGAGTTAAGATTTTTTTTATGATTATCAGAGGCATTTATAAGAAATAACCTAAGTTTCATTTCATTTCTGTGCATGAAATGTTAGATTTAATTTTTTTTTTTATGTGGCTTAAATGGTTTTGTCCGCTCAGGGAATTTTCAAGTTTAGTTTTTTTGTATTTTACTTTAATAAAGGTTAAAAAAAAACACCTTTGCAAATTAATTATTAGCTGTGTAATATTGAACAAGTTCTAAAACTTCTGAGTTCTTTTTTTCTTATGACTGTAATAGGGATGATAATGTTTTCCGTGCCTCAATTACTTTGAATATTTAACTACTATAATGGGCCTGCATAATAGTAAGTACTTAATAATGCAAAAATCCCTGTGGATACAATAAAAACCCCAAAGAAAATCCTTAAATTCTCATGAATACTAGTGCTTTTCAGTGGTGGGTTCCAGATCAGCAAGTCTTCCAACCGTCTTTCTTTTGAATCCAAGCTTGAACATGTGACCTCGTGGGTGTTCCTGTGGCACAGTCCTGTCTCATCGTTTCTACATTCCTAGTACAGAACACAGCGCTGGCCGTTAGTGAGGATACCACGAGTGTTGATTGGCTGACTTACTAACTGACGGAATAAATGAATGACTGAATGATGCCAAATAATCTAGTACATGAAAGCATAATCAAGGTCAAGTGTGTAAAAAGATAAAATGCACTTAATTGGAGCTGTGGGAAAGGAAGAGTTTGTGAGAAGGATGCAAATAATCTCCAGATAAAAAAGGTACAGCTGTCAGGGGGACAGTGGCAAGATGCATGTAAGGAAAGGGCAGAGAAAGGCAGCCCAAGAGTCTTCAGAAACACAAAGACAGTGGAGAAAGAGAGAGAGAGAAGGAATAGAGGAAGGAGAGATGCATGGAGGGAGGAGAGGAGAGGAGAGGAGAGGAGAGGAGAGGAGAGGAGAGGGGAAGAGGAAACAAATGCAATCTTGCTCAAAGAGAATGAAACAACTTTTCAACATTCTTGAGACCAGCTGAGCATTCCTCCAGGTTGAAACTTTACAAGTTGCAGACAGAGATGTAGTTCAAAATTGAAAAAAGTTTCCTTGAAAATTTACTCTACTCAGTTTTACAAAAGTCAGTTTTAGAAATACCTGAAACCAGAAGTGCATCTTTAAGAGCCGACAATGATAAGCTCGACCTGAGTGAGGCGTTAACATGGAAGGGAAGAGCTTAATAAAAAGGCATAAAGGGAAGATCTGGGGAGAGACTATTTAGGATCAGCCAGAAATGTAAGAAAATGGGTGAGATGTGAGAAAATCCATTAAGTATGTCACTTTGGGGTTTTGAGGAACTAGAACCAACACAAAAGGGATTGTTAAAGCAACAGCTCAGCAAAAGAATTTCATTTTGCTACAAGTGAAAATGGATACTTCAAGTTGAGCTCCATTAAAGGAAAATGGCAGTGTAATAGGAAATGTTATAGACATTGTATCTCATTATAGATGAGAAAACCTTTTATAAAAGCAATATCAAAATCAGAAATGAAATAAGAAATTAAAGGAATTGGAACACATTCTACTTTATGTTGTTATTTTTTAAATGCTGTATGTTAAGGCTTCCATTAATCAATAATAGGTTAAGAATACTGTAGAGTCAAGTTTAAGGCAATCGGTTCATCTTAAAAAATGGAAATAATGTGTAACTCGGTAAATGCCCCCATGCCTCAAGAATTATGCTGGTGTATAGATAGGAATGAATGAGGTGATTTTTCTTTGCAAACCACATCAAAAAGACTGTGGATAACTGATTGCAATTTTGAACTGTCTGCTGCTTTCAGAATTTGGAAGCCTTTTAAGAGATCTGATTCACTTAACATGTCAAACATAATGGTGAATGAATTCAATTTCTCCAAAGAACAATTAGTCAATGGAATAAATGAACATGAGATACAGTCAAATGCAAAATCATGCTCATATCAACTGCTATTGTTGAACTTGCCTCTGTGTTCTATGAAGGGTTTCTGTGGCACGATTCCTTCATTGACCCAGATACTTAGAATACGCTGCCTTCGTTTCTCACCTGGCCTACTGCAAAGGCCTCCTAATTTGTCTCTTGTTAGCCATACTCGCCCACCTCCTGTCTGCTCTTTATGTATTATAATATCCATATGATATTTTAAAACTACCAAACTCCCCTTTGAAAACTTTGCAATAACATCTTATTGCACCTGGGAGAGACAAATAGATTGGCATGTCTCACAAAACCAGGGTTGGTGAGTTCCCCTCAGGCTCCATCTCACACCACTTTCCAACATTGTCAGGCCTTGTCTTGGCACGTGCCAGGTCATGCCAGTCTTCCATCTCCCGTGCTCTTCCTTTCCTGACTTCCAACCAGTTAACCTTCTCACTCCTCAGACTTCAAGTCAAATCTCAGAGCCCACTTACTCAGGAACGCCTTGCCTTCCTTGGCCAGCCGTGTCCCTCTGCAGTGTGCTCTCACCACCACAGTCCCACATCCTCATGATCACCCTTCAAGCCGTTCTCTCTCCTGCCAAAGCAACCACTCTTCCAAAATTCTTCTTTCCACCATCACCACAGTCCTCCTGTTGTCCTGAGCAATGATATCTTTGCCACTTGACACCGTATCAGCATTGACAACTGTCCTCTTCAACAGCCCTTCCTGCCGGTGTGCTAAGGACATCACAACCACCCATCAGCCACCAGCTCCCAGTATCACGTTTCATTTATTTACTTTCTTGGCTAGATGCATTCTTCTTAGGACACATTGAGCCAAGTGTTAGACTCTCTATTCTTCTTTATCTGCCTCTCTCTGTGTGTGGTCTCAGGCAGTCTATGGCTTTAAGTAACTTACATTTATCCATCTAGGCCCAGACATCTTTCCTGGACTAAGTCTACTCAGCCATCTACCTTCATTTCTCTTGAATATTGATAGTCATCCCAAATTTATCTCAATCAAAACCAGATTCTCTATTAATGCCCCCTTCACCTGCACAATAACACACATAAAACCACCTAATTTCAACAAATGATTGTCCCTTCCATCCAGTTGGTCATTGTAAAAAGCATTTGAATTACTAAGGTGTGATAAGGCCACCCAGCCATCCACAGTCAAGGTACACATTTTCATGGAGAATGTTCCCATTCCTGAATAAATTAAAACAAATTTTTTCTTTTAATTTAAACTTTCTTCTATAGCTGTTTTCTTGTTACTTAAAAGCTAGTTTTTTTCTGGAGACTACTTCCAAAGCTTTTTTTTTTCTTCTTTTTTTATGCCCCTGATTCTATTATAATCACCAGTTTATTCTGTTCATCAGATTATTTATTCACTTGATTTTTAGATTCACTTGTTGATAGATGTGTATTTGTTGTTCATAATTTGTATCTTTACCTTTTTCTTCTTCTTCCTCTTCTTAAAGGATACCTTTCAGCATTTCATATAATACTGGTTTGGTGGTGATGAACTCCTTTAGCTTTTCCTTATCTGTGAAGCTCTTTATCTGACCTTCAATTCTGAATGATAGCTTTGCTGGATAAAGTAATCTTGGTTGTAGGTTCTTGCTATTCATCACTTTGAATATTTCTTGCCACTCCCTTCTGGCCTGCAAAGTTTCTGTTGAGAAATCAGCTGACAGTCGTATGGGTACTCCCTTATAGGTAACTGACTTTTTTTCTCTTGCTGCTTTTAAGATTCTCTCTTTGTCTTTTGCTCTTGGCATTTTAATTATGATGTGTCTTGGTGTGGTCCTCTTTGGATTCCTTTTGTTTGGGGTTCTCTGCGCTTCCTGGACTTGTAAGTCTATTTCTTTCACCAGGTAGGGGAAGTTTTCTGTCATTATTTCTTCAAATAGGTTTTCAATATCTTGCTCTCTCTCTTCTTCTGGCACCCCTATAATTCGGATGTTGGTACGCTTGAAGCTGTCCCAGAGGCTCCTTACACTATCTTCGTATTTTCGGATTCTTTTTTCATTTTGCTTTTCCGGTTGGGTGTTTTTTGCTTCTTCGTATTTCAAATCGTTGAGTTGATTCTTGC
>NW_005355169.1:59364-59965 GCF_000412655.1 Myotis brandtii | reverse complement strand
TCTTGGTGCACCCCTTTGTGAGCTTTGTGCACAGTCTTGTTGTAGTTAAGCCTTGATTGTTGTAGGTATCACTGGGAGGAATTGACCTCCAGGCCAATTGGCTGTGAGAATCAGTTGTGTCTGCAGTGGGAGAACTTCTGTGCTGGAGACACCCCTCCGGGGCAAGACTTGCTTCAATGGGGCTTTGGTGCTCACTGAGTCTGCCCCCTGAGTGTTTCCCTTATGGGTCCGAGGGGTTGCAATCTGGATGGTCCCACTCTGACCACCGGGCACACTGGCTCCTGGATCTTTAAGGAGGTGCTAATCTAGCCTCTTCCTGAGGCTACCCAGGAGGAGCTCAGCTGTGAAGCAATGCGAGTTGCTGTGAGGCCTTGGGGCAGCTGCAGTTTGTTAGGTAATTTTTAGATTGCAAAGGACCAGGCCTTTCATATGCAAAAGTCTCCATGCACGGCTTGAGTGGGGCGGGTTCCCAGGGGATCAACGGGGTGGAGCAAGCAGCTATGGCTGCCCTCAGAGGCCCTGCTTCTCAGTGTCCCGGCAATCGCTGCAAGCACCTCCGAGAGAAAGCTGCCCTCGAGTTCCGACCGATGCCAGACAGTCC
>NW_005355169.1:53656-58053 GCF_000412655.1 Myotis brandtii | reverse complement strand
TTTTTACTCAGAGGGACCTTAACTTTGATGTAAGGGATTGTTTCGGTTGCCAACTGTTTTCTTCCTTGCCAAGTAAGAGAGTTGTTGTGAACTCTTCAGTGATGCCTTCCCCAGGATATTTGCAGATGTGGTTGGGAAAAGTCATTCTATCCCTGACCTTTGCATGTCAGGTGTTGGGGTGTCGGGGTGCCGCCTCGCCTGTGCGCCGGCTCTCTGATCCAGATGCGTTTCTCTCTCCCTCTGATCACCATGGTGACCACTGGGTGCAGGCAAGGCAGCACCCCTGGGCTCCGGGGGTGCTGCCCGGCCTGCGCCCCGACTCTCTCTGCCTCCGATCGCCATGGCGACCATCGGCCACAGGCCGGCAGCACCCCAGAGCCCTGGCCCTCTCTCCCTCTGATTGCCAGACCACAGGGACGCAGGCCAGGCGGCACCACCTCCCCCGCTCTTGCCTGCTGCCTTGGTTTCTGATCACTGTTCTTCCATCCTTCCCCATTTGCCTCCCATCATTGTGCCTATGTATGCAAATTAACCGCCATCTTTGTTGGCAGTTAATTTGCATATTGCCTTAATTAGCCAATGGGAAGTGTAGCAGAGGTACGTTTAATTACCCTTTTTGTCTTTTATTAGATAAGATTGATTTTTTACAGAGAGGAAGGGAGAGGGATAGAGAGTCGGAAACATTGATAAGAGAGAAACATCAATCAGCTGCCTCCTGCACACCCCTCACTGGGGATGTGCCTGCAACCAAGGTACATGCTCTTGACCGGACTCAAACCTGGGACCTTTAAGTCTGCAGGCTGACGCTCTATCCACTGAGCAAAACCAGTTAGGGCAATCCGATCCATTCTATTCCAAAGGTTAGGGAGTTTGTTATCTCCATTCCAAGGTCACTACTCTATTGTTCTGTTAAGCTACAAGCTAGTAACTGAAGGAGATTATCCTAAGTAAAGATTATGTAGCTTAAGCATGATTGTTCGTAGGTAAGATGATTAAGTACCTGCCTGGCACTTAGTTAAGAGGTTTTACTGATTTATTCCCTTCCTTAGTCCTGTTAATCTCTAACTCCAGGGAAAAATCCCCACCTGGGGAAACAACCTTTCTCGGAGAGGTGATCTTGGTTAAAACACATAGCGCTAAGTAGGGGAGCAAGCATATTAAGAACAGTATGCCATAGTGGAAACTAAAACTGAATCCTTATATTTTTTTGATAGAAATTTAACAGATTATAACTACAACTAAAAAATCAAGATGGAACATTTAAGTCTGTTATTTGAAATATAAATAAAAATATTGAAATAATTAACTGAAATCTATAGAAAATGATAGTCTGTGGGACCAAGAATTAGGGATAGTAGGTGTGCTTTGCCCATGATTTTCAGCTGGCAAGAGCATTTGTAAATTTCCCTTGCTGATCCAGTTTCGAGTGTTTGTCTCATTCCTGCGATATTGTTTAGAGCATTTCTAACAATTGGGGGGTTCCTGTTGGGATTTAGCTGCTTGAGAGGGTCTTTTGGACCCCCTCCCTAGAAGAGGCACACCCCACTGTCTCATTATGGTGGCCTCTGGGAGAGGGAAAACTAGACACTCCGAGCTGGCAACAGACTCTGGATCTAAAGGTGATGGGCAATGCAGGGGAGAGGTCCATGAAACCAGATGACCAGGTGACTCTATGCATAGACCAAGTTTCCAAAAACTTCGGAGGGACATTACAAGCCCTACTCATACTCCAGGAATACCACCCCAGACACCATCACCACCTCCTTCAGTGCCCATACAGAGAACAAGGATCCCTTGCCCCTGAGTGAAAATATAGACACTCTTCAGCAGGAAGCAGCTACAGAGAAGACCTTGCTCCTTTCCCTGCAAGGATTCAGAGCCAAGACCCACAAGGGGGGAATACAGTAAGCAGTTAGACAGACAAGATCAGAGCCAGGATAGGGCAGGTGCAGAGGCTGCCAGTGTGGAAAGCGTGGGTGTCTAGCAACAGGTCGGATAAAAAAGAAATGAACAAAAAGAGGCCCATAGGCAGATGGAAAATGAAGAACGGTGGCTCTGATCATGAATGAAGAGGCCCAGGAGCTATTGATTTTTTAAGACCAATTATTATTTCCTCATAGGAGCCCCAGGTACAATTGACAGATAACAATTTGATTGATTTTTCATTTGACGCTGGAGCCACTTATTTGGTTTTAAAGACAAGAATGATGAACAGAAGCCAGGAAACCAGTTCGGTAGTGGGACTTACCAGACAGATACAACAAAGGCCTTTCTCCAACCCCTGAGTATCAATTAGGAGAGTTTAAATTATACATACCTAAACATTAATAATTATAGTCAATGAAACTGCTTCTTCACTTGCCAATCTGCAAAAACCATTAGGTTATCTAGCTAAAGTTCTCTTAGAAAACCAAACTGCCTTAGTCTACCTGTTGGCCAAACAAGGAGATGTATAACATCAACACCGCAGAAAATAGAGACCAGCACCCCTGAGATCAGAGAACAAACGACCTGGCTTCAGCAAACATTACACCATCACACGCCACTCTTTGGAGGAACCCGAGACTGGTGTGCGAGTCTGCTCTCACGGATAGCTCAAGGACTCAGGTCCATATTAGGAGGAATTTCAATTTAGGTTTAACCATTCTCTCTCTCTCTTTCTCTCTCTCTCTCTCTCTCTCTCTCTCTCTCTCTCTTTCTCTCCCTTAGAGGCCCAGTGCATAGATTTGTGCACATTGAAAGGAAATTAATTAGAAGGTGGCTGGCAGGGTGGGACTGGAGGAGATGGGGCAGACATGCCCTGGAGCCAACCTCCCAGGCAGGCCCCATCTGGGGCGATGCTGGGGCTCGAAGGGCATCTGTGGAGTGAGCAGGTTCCCTCTGAAAGGTGGGGTCCCTCAGCCTGGCCTGTAGGGATTAGGCCTAAACCAGCAGTCCGACATCCCCCGAGGGCTCCCGGAGTGCGAGAGGGCACTCTGAAAAGTTGCTGTCGCTCAGCAGTTCCTGCATTGAGTGCCTGCCCCCTAGTGGTCAGTGCCCACCATACCTAACAGCTGGTCAGCTGGTCAGCCGATCACTTACCCTTTTATATATAAATATATATTTTGTTGATTTCAGAAAAGAAGAGAGAGGGAGAGAGACATAGAAACATCAATGAGAGAGAATCATTGGTTGGCTGCCTCCTTCATGCCCCCTACTGAGAATTGAGACCTCAACCAGGCCATGTGCCCATGACCCGAATCAAACCTGGGACCCTTCAGTCCACAGGCTGAGGCTCTACCCACTGATCCAAACTGGCTAGGGTCTATTCTCTTTTTAATGCTTATCTATATTGTTCTAAACCTTCTTATGACTTGTTTTTTACATGCAGGAAAAATTGCATCTGCCTGATAGGCACAGCTAAGAAATATATCTGCTTTTAACTCACAAGAGTTTACTTTACATCAGGCTCAAGTTTTTCATTCCCTTAGAAGATTCCGAAGACATCAAAAGCTCCATAAATATGAAGAAAGAATTGACAGTGGTGAATGTAACAGGGAATAAAAACTTTATACTACTCTATGAAAGGGAATTAGAATAAAATGTACTAATAAACTGATCAAAGGAACTCACATGCTGACAGTTTCCTTATAAGCATATTTCAGGCACTTAGCAGTTCCAGTTTCTGCTTGTACAAGATAGGGCCTTGACCATCACTTCAGTTGATGAGGATTGCCCACCTGCAGGAATTTAGCTAGCAGTGAATGGTTCCAGTATGCCATTAAAGATCCATATCAGGACCAGCAAGGACACTGCCACATGTCCACAGCCTCTCCTCCTGATCTCTTTATTTTTCTTTCCCTCTCCCTCCATCTAAAAACCCCTGCCTGCACCGAGATGCTGAGATGGGCATTGCAACAAAAGTTCTCAGGTTACCATTACTTGAATAAACCTCTTTCCTTTTTCACCAGCATCTGTCTCACGAATTTGGCTTTCTTGGCACTAGGCAGCTGAACTTGGATTCCGGTTACATAACTTTGTAGTGTGATTTGAAGTCAGAGAGTGTGATGCCTCTGGCTCTGATCTTTTTTTCTCAGGATTGCTTTGGCTTTTTTAAAAAGTATATTTTATTGATTTTTTACAGAGAGGAAGGGAAAGGGATAGAGAGTTAGAAACATCGATGAGAGAGAAACATCGATCAGCTGCCTCCTGCACACTCCCTACTGGGTGTGTGCCCACAACCAAGGTACATGCCCTTGACCAGAATCGAACCTGACCCTTGAGTCTGCAGGCCAATGCTCTATCTACTGAGCCAAAGGAATTGCTTTGGCTTTTCAGGATCTTTCATGGCTCCATACATATTTAATAATTTTTTGGTTCTATTTCTTTAAAAAATACCATTTGGATTTTGATATGGA
>NW_005355169.1:41914-53523 GCF_000412655.1 Myotis brandtii | reverse complement strand
TATCATGGAATATCCTTTTATTTCTTTTTGTCTTCTTAAATTTCTTTCAATAATGTCTTGTAGTTTTCAGTGTAAGTTTATTCCTCAGTATATATAACTTTTTTTTCATTTCTGACTTTGTTTATTTCAGTGTTTTATCTTTTTTTGAGTCAAGCCAAAAGATTGTCAATTTTATGTATCTTTAAAGTACCAGCTCTTTTTTGCATTATTTTTTCTATTGTCTATTTGTCCAATATTTTGTTTAATTCTTATTTTTTTAAAACTTTCTTCTAATGATTTTGGGCTTCATTTCTTTTTTTTTTCTTGTTTTTAAAATGTGAAATATTAGATTATTTATTTGAAAAATTTCTTATTTCTTTAGATAGGCCTGTAATGATAAAAGCTTCCCTTTTAATACCACTTTTGCTGCATCCCTCAAATATTGGTATGGTGTATTATTAATCTCATTTGTCTCTATGTATCTTTTTTGCCAGGGTCCAGCCCTGGGGGTCCAAGGGTTCCCAAAGGTGTGGACGGAGTTGGCGAAGAATGTTTTACACGGAGACAGCGTTCAGAACTCTCTAGCTCTCTTTAGTCTCCGTGGATCTTCCTGTGCCTGGCTGAGGCCACAGAGAAAGATCCCAAGGCAAACTGAGCCTTTATTTTATAGTCAGAGGTAAACAAGGTAGTGGTTACCAAAGTTACACTGTTCCTGTGAGTTTCACTTGTTTTTGTTCTCGTTCTTGCTGCACTTCCCTCAGCCCATTAGCTTCCCAGGTAAGATCTAGGGAGTGTCATAAGGTCAAGCCTAATTATGCTTAAGAGGACTGTGCCCTCTAAGCTGGGACTTGTTTGTGACTTTGCCAACAGGTCAGTCTGAGATTTAACCCTATAGCGGCTCCCCACACTTTTTATTACTTTTTTTGTTTTTTCTTTGACCCAATCATTATTTAGTAGCATGTTTAATCTCCACATATTTGTGTTTTTCTCAGCTTTTTTAAAAAATATATTTTTTTGTTGATTTTTTACAGAGAGGAAGGGAGAGGGATAGAGAGCCAGAAACATCGATGAGAGGGAAACATCGATCAGCTGCCTCCTGCACACCCCCTACTGGGAATGTGCCCGCAACCAAGGTACATGCCCTTGACCGGAATTGAACCTGGAACCCTTCAGTCCCCAGGCCGACGCTCTATCCATCGAGCCAAACCGGTTAGGGCTCAGCTTTCTTTTTGTTGTTGATTTTCAATTTCAAAGCACTGTTGTTGGATAATATGCTTGGTATGATTTCAATTTTCTGAGGCTAGTTTGGTGTCCAACATATGGTCTATCCTTGAGAATCTTCTATGCACACCAGAGGAGAATGTATATTCTGGTTTTTTAGCAAGAAAAGGTCTATAAATATCAATTATGTCTATTTTTTTCTAATGTGTCATTTAATGTCGGTATTTCCTTATGGACTTCCTATTTGAATGATCAACCCATTGCTGTAAATGGGGTATTTAGGTGCCCTAATATAATTGTGTCTTTGTCAGTTTCTCCCTTTGTTTTGATAGTAGTTTATATATTTTGGTGCTCCCTGGTTTGGTGCATAGGTATTAATGTGTTATGTTTTCTTGATGTATTGTCCCCTTTGTCATTATAAAATATCCATCTTTGCTTTCGTTAAGAAAAATAGGGATGGTAATTGCAGTAAGAAAACTTTTAATTTTTGCCATAAATCTCCTCATACTATTAACCTATTACTTAAAAAATAATACTACAAGGTTTTTTGTTGTTTTTTAAAATTGGGGCAAGGGCAGTGAGACCTTTAGTAGAGCAATACAAAAGAGGGAGAAGAAGCCAGAAGATCTGCAGGTGGTTTCCAAACACGAAAGAGAGAAGTGCCAGGATCATGATTGTATTTGACCGAGAGAGTTAAATTTTTGGCAGAGGTTAAGCTGTGCATGCATCACTCTTAGATGCCTTGGAACTGGCTCCTGTAAGTAACCAGTACTCAGGGGCAAAGCAGCATATGACATAGACAGGATGCACTTTGGTGGAGGGTCCGGGGAGGGGTCCAGGACAGAGTTGTTCCAGGTCAAAGGATGAGGTAATGAAAAGGAGACTTGAGTCTTCTCTCCCAGGACTTCCTGGGGCTGCAGACATTATACCTCCCACTAATTTCTACAAAGCCAGTATATGTGATAAAGTAACTATGTTATGGTTCCATACTGCCTCTATGTTGCTGTAGCTCTCATTCCCTTCCAGAAACCCTAGGGCAGTGGTAGGCAAACTCATTAGTCAACAGAGCCAAATATCAACAGTACAACAATTGAAATTTCTTTTGAGAGCCAAATTTTTTAAACCTAAACTATATAGGTAGGTACATTGTTATTAACTTAATTAGGGTACTCCTAAGGCTTAGGAAGAGCCACACTCAAGGGGCCAAAGAGCCGCATGTGGCTCGCAAGCCACAGTTTGCCCACCATGGCCCTAGGGGAAATAGGGTAGGTAAAAATTTACTCATTCCCCACCTTCACACTTGTTTTTGCCAGATACTGGTATTTGTTAACTGATCAACAAGTATTTGTTGAATTAGTGGATGAATGGGTCAATAAATGAAGGTTTCTTTGAGAAATATGGCACAGCCAAGAGCTACCTCCTCAACTGCATTTAAATGCTATCAAAAGGGATTACTTCTCCCTAGCTTGGCTATGCTTTTACTAAGATCTTGAGTCCATATTGAGGGTAAGGCTCCTGTAGGCTTTCTGTCTTTTAAAATCAATATGGCCTGTCCACATTTGAAAACTAAATTCTCCCTGGGGAAAATGAAAACTTAAAGTAAGTAGACTACATCTTGAAATACATAAATATATAGGTATACACATACCTGTCAGGGCATGTACATTCTTAGATACAAACGGCCCTGGTGCTGCCTGGGTGTAGGAGGTGATCACTATGGCATAATTAGAAGGCCCCAGCATGTGTCCAGCTCAAAAGCACTTGTCTCTCCAACCAGCTGCAAATCTGAAATGTCTCTATCATATCTGTCCTCTACAGTTAATACCACCCCCAGAAAACCGTGCTGAAATGTAAGCACATGTGTCAGAAGGCAGTATCAGTCCAACAGGGGGTGAGTGTGGTATGAGGGAAAGAGGGTCTCATTGGCATGAAAGCCTTGGATCCGCCATTGACGGGCTGAGTGACCCCATAAAAGTGGCTTAATTTCACGAGGCTTCATTTTCAAAGTGTTCAATATAGAGTAAATTTCCAAGTTAATAGGATTATTATAAGCATAATAGAATACTGTAAACTGTAATCAACATGTAAAGGTAGTCTTGTTAAATGTAGTTCCCATTAACCTTGTAGGCTAGTTGGGTTACACAATAAGCTAGCAGACAACAGAGTCATGAGATAAAAGAACAGAAACCAAGAAAATTTTATTGACAGGGATACTGGGAGCAAGAGCCGGGAAAATTAAATAATCAAGACACATTACTCTTTTCCTCACTCACTGACCTTATACTCAAACAAGAACCTGCCTCACCCCTGCAATGATCGGACTGTTGCTGGCTCTCCAGACTGTTATGTCTATTTACCTCACTACAATCCACACTATTGTTTTCAAATTGTCATAACACAATTAACATTTTAAAAAATGAAATATAATTGATGCCAGGAAAGAAAATATTGAAGCATGTTATAAGTAGGAAGGTAAATGCTATTTTATGAATATTTTGGCCTTTGTTCCAGTTGAATCTGTGTGTGTACAGTTAGGTAGTGGATCACAATGTAAAATATATTTCTTACTACTCATTGAATTGGACCGGCTTAAAAGCCACTGCCATATGCCGTAAACATGGCAAAAATACTTTTAGCTCCTAGATAAGCAATCCTGCTTCATATCTTGTGCCTGGAAAGATGCCTTTCCCTTTAGTGGAATATCCACCCTGGTCCACATGGGGTCTTTCCTCAAATACTCTGCCAAAGTTCAGTCACCTGTTCTGGGATTCCAAGCCTCCACTCAAGCATTCCCTTTTTCTTCTCCTGGGACAAAAATTGTACTCTGTACATATCTTGATTTTATCTCATTGAATAGAGAGTCCATCAATTGTATAATATTTTATTTACAATTAATTGAACACTGCTTGTCTGCCTACTAAATTCTTCGTCTCTTAAAGGCAAAATTCTATATGCCTCTCATCTCTTTAATTTAAGAACATGTGTTGTAGGTACGTTTGAAATGTTTGCTGAACCAATAAATAATAAATAAGCTAGAAAATAGCAAAATAATCTTTCCTATTACAAAGTGCTTCCTAAACTATCAAGCAGCTCTTAGAAGTGGGATTTTTTTGGTCATCAGACAAAATAGGACACAAAGAACCTGCTTAGATGAACACGCATGTCAGCAGTCACATGCCACTGATGAGACTCTGGAGTTGTTCATGAATGCTTATCTTCAGAGGTCAGACATCAGACTGAAATGAAAACACCTTTAAATCTCAAATAAAAACGCAGAGACTTAAAAAGATAGACAGTCAACCAAGCCGATATCCTTGACTCACAATGTCAGTGAAGGCTGTCCTTCCAAAGGTAATAACGTGTTTTCTATGAGACATGAAGCACTTCAAATCAAATCATATTATAATAAAATTCTTCTTTTGGATTTTTTAAAATTTAACATCAAAAAAGTAAAGGGCTTGGTGGGTGGCAGGAGGCAGCTGATCAATGTTTCTCTCTCACTGCTGTTTCTATCTCTCTATCCCTCTCCTTCCTCTCTTTCTAAAGTTATACAAAACATGTTTGTTTGTTTGTTTTAAAAAAAAAAAAAGAGTAAAGGAATGTATTGTTCAGCCCCCTGAGTCCCTGGGGAGACTCAGGCCCCTGCATTCTACCGACATGGCCACAGGGAACACCATTACAGAGAAGTAAAATCAGGCTGCTGTTTCCACATCTGAAGGGGCATGTGGGCTGGCTCCGCTGGGGAGAGTATCTGCCACGCTGGGCACATCCTTGGAATAAGATGCAACAGGGTGACGAAATGAACCACAGCCATCGCGGCCTACCCTCATTTCATCACAGGGACGTTTCACTCAATTGGCCCATATTCGCCCCAGACGTCCCCTGTTATTAGCACAAAAGTAGAATAATTAAAATCAGGGGTCAGCACCTGCTCTGGCTCAGCTCTCCCCAAACTTGAATAAGCACTCAAATTTTCTGAAAGAACTTCTTAAAACGCACATTTCTAATTCAATACACTTGGGATTCTGCATTTCTCAGAAGCTTCCAAGTGGCTCTGGTACTTATGGTCCCTGGAGCTTGATTTAAATCTCCATGGGCTCATTGTTTCCTACACAGGAAATACAAATAATCCATGAGTAAGGGTTAAGCACGTGACTGGACTCTGTTTAGATAGACACTGTCATCAATAAGCCTCTTTTAAACTAAAAATAACCCAAAAGCGTCACTTTTGGAAAGAGGGAAGGAGTTAGACACAAATCTAGATCCTGCTGTGTGACAGCCACTGTGCATAGTGCTGTCCATCTAATGTAACACTGAGACTCAGATATCAACTTTCCTAGAGTCGTCTGGGCAACAAATGGCCATTGTATATTTTGATGATTTACACTCAGTTCTCTCTGACCCGGATATTTTTAGGTTCTCCATTATTTCTGCTTCTCTGAATATTAGTTAATAATACTTTCATTTCAATTCAATTCAACAGATATCTAGATAAGATCAGTTGTGTATGTATGTGTGTGGTGGGGGGATACAAAGGACACAGAGGAGGGACACATTGATGAATAAAACAAGTACAAGCCTTCCACGAGTTCAAGTAGAAGGACAGACACATGGAGAGATCACCCTGGCAGCTGTGCCAAGCGCTGAGATGGAGGCATTGGCTGAGAGGTGCTCTTAGCTCAGAAGGAAGTTCTTGGAAGAGTGGATGCCTCAGCTACTTTTGAAGGGTAAGGAGGAGTTAATTGCCTAAAGAAGGTCTATACTATGCATTGCCAGGTGGAGGAGGTAGCTGAAGAAAAGTCATAGAACTATACATAGATAGTATGTCATTTAAAGATAATTTTTGGTTAATAATCAAAGCAGATTCCCTCTCTTACCAATTCCAAAGATAACTAATAGCTAATTTGTATAAGTTCTGAGTTTAATAGATAGACATATCAGTAGATGGGTTCATTGGCAAAATCCCCCCATTTGTGTATTTAGTATATATAATTAGAAAACAACAAACATGTTTTATTCATAATGATTTCTTAGGCGACAGCTGGTAAAACAAGTAAAAAAGAAACTAATCCACACTTAAATTCCATGGACTTAACCTAGGCACTGCCTCCCGGCCTGTGCCTGAGATGATTGACAATGATGGCAGCCAATTATAGCTTTATTTTTCTTATTTCGGGCTCTGAGAGGTGGGCTTTCTCTGCTCTCTGTCAGAGCTATTACAAAGCTGCAGGCACATAGCACTCTAATGACATTCTACAAGATAAACAGTCTGGATAATATCAAGCTCGTGGCAATCACTTAAGTAACATATACACATAACCTGTTCCCAGGCACACATTACTGAATCATGCAAAATAAGTTCACCAAACAACACAATATACTCAATGACCACTGTCCTCTGATACATTCAAGTAAAGAACGAATGCCCTGTGCTGTCACTGGGCAGTGCTATGCTGAACACAAGTTTACTGCGCAGTCTTCCAGCTGTCACCTTCCAGCTACCACCTTCCAGCTACCACATTCCATCTGTCACTTTCCACCTGTCACCTTCCAGCTGCCACCTTCCAGCTACCACCTTCCAGCTACCACCTTCCATCTGTCACTTTCCACCTGTCACCTTTCAGCTGCCACCTTCCATCTGTCACCATGCAGCTGTCAACTTCCAGCTGCCACCCTCCAGCTGTCACTTTCCAGTTACCACCTTCCAGCTACCACCTTCCATCTGTCACCTTCCAGCTAACACCTTCCGGCTGCCACCCTCCATCTGTCACCTTCCAGCTGTCACTTTCCAGTTACCACTTCCAGTGTTACCACCTTCCAGCTGCCACCCTCCATCTGTCACCTTCCAGCTGTCACCCTCCATCTGTCACCTTCCAGCTGTCACCTGTCAGCTGCCACCCTCCATCTGTCAACTTCCAGCTGCCACCTTCCAGCTACCACCTTCCAGCTGCCACCCTCCATCTGTCACCTTCCAGCTGTCGCCATCCATCTGACACATTCCAGCTGTCACCTTCCAGCTGCCACCTTCCAGCTGTCACCTTCCAGCTACCACCTTCCAGCTACCACCTTCCAGCTGCCACCCTCCATCTGTCACCTTCCAGTTACCACCTTCCAGCTACCACCTTTCAGCTGTCACCTTCCAGCTACAACCTTCCAGCTGCCACCCTCCATCTGTCACCTTCCAGCTGTCACCTTCCAGCTGCCCCCTTCCAGCTGTCACCTTCCAGCTGCCCCCTTCCAGCTGTCACCTTCCAGCTGCCCCCTTCCAGCTGTCACCTTCCAGCTGCCCCCTTCCAGCTGTCACCTTCCAGCTGCCCCCTTCCAGCTGTCACCTTCCAGCTGCCCCCTTCCAGCTGTCACCTTCCAGCTGCCCCCTTCCAGCTGTCACCTTCCAGCTGCCCCCTTCCAGCTGTCACCTTCCAGCTGCCCCCTTCCAGCTGTCACCTTCCAGCTGCCCCCTTCCAGCTGTCACCTTCCAGCTGCCCCCTTCCAGCTGTCACCTTCCAGCTGCCCCCTTCCAGCTGTCACCTTCCAGCTGCCCCCTTCCAGCTGTCACCTTCCAGCTGCCCCCTTCCAGCTGTCACCTTCCAGCTGCCCCCTTCCAGCTGTCACCTTCCAGCTGCCCCCTTCCAGCTGTCACCTTCCAGCTGCCCCCTTCCAGCTGTCACCTTCCAGCTGCCCCCTTCCAGCTGTCACCTTCCAGCTGCCCCCTTCCAGCTGTCACCTTCCAGCTGCCCCCTTCCAGCTGTCACCTTCCAGCTGCCCCCTTCCAGCTGTCACCTTCCAGCTGCCCCCTTCCAGCTGTCACCTTCCAGCTGCCCCCTTCCAGCTGTCACCTTCCAGCTGTCACCTTCCATCTACCATCTTCCAGCTGTCACCTTCCAGCTACCACCTTCCAGCTACCACCTTTCAGCTACCACCTTCCAGATGTTACCTTCCAGCTGTCACCTTCCAGCTACCACCTTCCAGCTGCCACCTTCCAGCTGTCACCTTCCAGCTACCACTTTCTAGGCCAAGACAGTAGGGACACTGTTTCATGGCTCATTCTGACACAAGTTAAATGCTATGAGGCCTGAGTTTTCCAAAGTCTTAAAGATTTCAATGAAGTCTAAATTACTCATGGTCATAACGCAAATAATAAGCCCCACTAGCCATTATTCATCTTGCTTCACTTTTATTTACTTACTAGTGGCCCGGTACACAAAATTCGTGCATGGGGGTTGGGGGTGTATCCCTCAGCCAGGCTGCACCCTCTCCAATATGGGACCCCTAGGAGGATGTCTGACTGCCAGTTTAGGCCCACCCCCTGCAGGCCTGATCACCCCCAACTGCCCTCCCCTCCTGGCCTGATCACCCCTAACCTCCTCTGCCTCGGCCCTGCCACCATGGCTTTGTCTGGAAGGATGTCCAGAAGGTCACTCAGAGGGTCTCACAGTCTAATTAGCATATTACCCTTTAATTAGTATAGATAGAGGCTTGGTGCATGGGTGGAGGCTGACTGGTCTGTCCTGAAGGAGGTCCCAGATCAGGGTAGGGGGTCTACTTATGGGGCGGGGCCAGCCAGAAAGAGGGGCCTGGGGCAGTATGCAGGCCAGCCATGCTCCCATTGGGGTGGGGGACCCCACTGGGGGGTGTGGCCAGTCTGGGTGAGGGGCTGAGGGCCATTTTCAGGCTTGCCACACACCCTTCGGTGTGGCAGTCCCTCCTGGGGGCGTGGCCTGCCTGGGTGAGGGGCTTATGGCCATTTGCAGGCTGGCCACACCCCCATCGGGATGGGGGTCCCTGAGTGGGGTGTGGCCGGCCTGGGTGAGAGGCTGAGGGCCGTTTTCAGTCTGGCCACACCCCCATCGTGGTGAGGGTCCCCACTGGGGGGCATGGCCAGACTAGGTGAGGGGCTGAGGGCTGTTTGGGGGCAGTTTGCAGGCTCGCAAAACTCCCAGCTTTGTCCAGAAGGCTGTCCAGAAGGTGTCTGGAAGGTCTCCTGGTCTAATTAGCATATTACTCTTTTATTAGTATAGACTAGAGGCCTGGTGCACCATCCGTGACCCCACTGGAGAGCCCGGCTTCTGGCTGAACAGTGCTCCCCCTGTGGGAGCACACTGACCACCAGGGGGCAGCTCCTGCATTGAGCGTCTCCCCCTTCATGGTCAGTGCATGTCATAGTGAGTGGTGGTTCCACCATTCGGTCGATTTGCTTATTAGCCTTTTATTATATAGGATTGCTCCAAATATTCTGGGATATTTGTGTTTTCTTATGGAAATGAAAATAAAACTGGTTACCTTAACTAATCTATAAGTAATAACCAATTTCAGTCAAATTAAATACTTAAAAAAAACCTTGAAAACAGTAAAGATTGTTTTATGACCTCATATAGGGAATATCTTAATAGGACATGACAAAGTCAAAATTTAAAGAAATTAATTAATAAATTCAACCACATACTAATTTCAAAACTTCTCTTTATCCAAAGAAATATCAGAAGTGCAAAAATAATTTCTTAGAAAACTAGACAATAATATTTGGACCCTAAAAATATTACACCCTAAGATACATAAGGAAAAACAATTTACTAAGAAAGAGACATGGACAAGAAGGTTCGCAGCAGGCTGCTTCTAATTACCAGTAACTGGAAATAGTCTAAATGCACCTCAAGAGGAACATGGATGAGTAAACTGAGGTATGTTCAGATATTTTAATACTAAACAATAGCTTGAAGGAATGAACTAGAACTATAGATATAACGTGACTGAATTTATAAACAATTCTGATTTTTTTTTAAAAAAAACAAGGATGCAAATGATGTATGAATTATAAAACTATATAATATTTAAAAAGAAAGTAATGCCATACATGTAGTAAATGTAGAGACATTCATAGGAATAATCAAACACCAACTGCAAAATTATGATACCCTCTGGTTAGAGAGAAGGGTTTTCCTGAGAAAGGAAACACCAGATACTTCAAATATTTTGGTACTACTTTATTCCTTAATCAAAATTTTATGTACATAAATATTTATGTTATTATTTTGTGTACCCATTTATATACTATAAAAATGTCAAGATAATTATATTTTTTTCTGGGTTCTCTATTCTATTCCATTGATCTATATGTCCGTTCTTGTGCCAGTACCAGGCTGTTTTGAGAACAGTGGCTTTGTAATACAGCTTGATATCTGGTATTGAGATCCCTCCTACTTTGTTCTTCTTTCTCAGGATCACTGCAGCTATTCAGTTTCTTTTTTTTATTTCAGATGAATTTTTGGAGGGTTTGTTCTAGGTCTGTGAAATATGTCATTGGTATTTTAATGTGGAGTGCATTGAATCTATTAATTGCTTTGGGTAGTATGGACATTTTAATGATGTTGATTCTACCAATCCATGAACACAGTATGTTCTTCCATCTATTTATGTCTTCCTCTATCTCTTTCTTCAGTGTCCTGTAGTTTTCTAAGTACAAGTCTTTTACCTCCTTTTATTCCTAGGTATCTTAATTTTTTTGGTACGATTGTAAATGGGATTTTTTTTAGTCTCTCTTTCTGTAAGTTCACTATTAGTGTATAGAAATGCCATAGATTTCTTGGTGTTAATTTTGTATCCTTGCCACATTGCCAAATTCATTTATTAAGTCTAATAATTTTTGATGAAGTCTTTAGGGTTTTCTATGTACAGTATCATGTCACCTGCGAATAAGTTTTACTTCTTCTTTTCCAATTTGGATGTCATTTACTTCTTCTTCTTGTCTGATCACTATGTTGAACAGGAGTGGTGAGAGTGGGCATCCCTGGCTCATTCCTGTTCTTAGGTGAAATGGTTTTAGTTTTTGTCCATTGAGTATGATGTTGGCTGTAGGATTGTTATATAAGGCTTTTATTATGTTGAGGTATGATCCTCCTATTCCCATTTTGCTGAGGGGGTGCCAGAAGAAGAGAGAGAGCAAGATATTGAAAACCTATTTGAAGAAATAGTGACAGAACACTTCCCCTTCCTGGTGAAAGAAATAGACCTACAAGTCCAGGATGTTCAGAGTCCCAACAAGAGGAAAATAAAGAGGTCCTAGACACATCATAATTAAAATGCCAAGAGCTACAGACAAATATAGAATCTCAAAAGCAGCAAGAGAAAAGCAGTTATTTACCTACAAGGGAGCATCCATACGACTATCAGTTGATTTCTCAAAAGAAACTTTGCAGGCCAGAAGAGAGTGGTAAGAAATATTCAGTGATGGATAGCAAGAACTACAACCAATATTATTCTACTCAGTAAGGCTCTCATCTAGAATTAGGGTCCAAATAAAGAACTTCGGAAACAAGAAAAAGCTAAAGGAGTTCATCACTACCAAACCAATATTACATCAAATTTTGAAGGGTATTATTTTTAAATATATATATATATATATATTATTGTCT
>NW_005355169.1:0-41342 GCF_000412655.1 Myotis brandtii | reverse complement strand
TTATCTCCATTCCAAGGTCACTACTCTACTGCTCTACTGTTAAGTTACAAGGAAGTAACTGAAGGAGATTATCCTATTCTATGGCCCAAGTAAAGGTTATGTCCTTTTAGCCTTGCTGGTGGTCTTCCTTGGGACTGCCCTGCTTCGGCGGGTTTTCAGAGGCATAGGCTTTGGTACGTTCTCTGGTGGGTAGACCCCTGGGGATGTGAACCTAGCAAGTCCCAAATTTATTGCCAACAGTCTTAGTCTAAGTTCTTCATAAGTAGTACACGGTATTCCTGTAACACTAGAGGCTTTTACTGATTTATTCCCTTCCTTAGTCCCGTTAATCCCTAACTCCAGGGAAACATCCCCACCTGGGGAAACAACCTTTCTTGGGGAGGTAGCCCTGTTTAGAACACATAATTCTAAGAAGGGGAGCAAACATATTAAGAACAGTATGCCATATATGCCAGGTCCCTTGGAACATATGCTGTGCAGATATTTCTTCCCTGCAGCGACTGTGTCAAGAGCAAGGATGGACTGGCTTCTGGCATTTTATTAATTTCAGAGAGGAAGGGAGAGGGAGAGAGAGATAGAAATATCAATGATGAGAGAGACTCACTGATCAACTGTCTCTTGCACACCCATACTGTGGATGACCCTTCAACCCGGGCACATGCTCCCAACCAGAATCAAACCCAGGACCCTTCAGTCCACAGGCCGACACTCTATCCACTGAACAAAACCAGCTAAGGCTGAAAGGTATTCTTTAAGAAGAGGCAGAAGAAGAAGAAGAAAAAGAAGAAGGGAAAGGGGGAGGGGGAGGGGATGGAGGAGGAGGAGGAGAAATAAAAAATATGAATAATAAAATGGCAACAGATAGATATCTACCAACAATTGAATCTAAAAATCAAAATAAATAACAAGAAACCTAATGAACAAAATAAATTGGCAAATAAAATAGAATCAGAGGCATGGAAGCATGGAACACACTGATGAATCTCAGGGAAGTGGGTGGGGATGAGAAGAGATTAACCAAAGGTCTTACCTATGGACACAAACAGTAGGGTGGTAAAGGCCTGGGGTGATGTGGCAACCAGGTGGAGGAGGGCAATGGGGGAAAACAGGGACATATGTAATATTCTCAACAATAAAGATTTTCTTAAATATTAAAAAATAATTTAAAAAAGAAAAGAAAATGAAGGGCATTTCATAATGATAAAACAATCAATCTAATAAGAGGACATATCTCTCTTCAATATCCACACATCTAATGTAGGAACAATCCTATCTAATAAAGAGGGAATATGCTAATTGACCATCATGCCCTCATAAGATGGTGGCGCCCACAGCCAATGAAGAGGGAATATACTAATTGACGGCCACGCCTTCAAAGATGGCGGCGCCCACAGCCACAAGATGGTGGCACCCAGTCCCCTCAGCCATCAGATGGGTCCGGCCGCTCCACACACCTCTCTCCGGAGTCTCCCAGTACCCTCCAGCCACCCAGCCGCCCAGGGCCGGCCCGAGGTGTAGGCAAGCCTCGGATGGTGGCTGCCCAGCCGCCCAGGGCCACTTGAGGCTCAGGTAACCAGGGCCAGCCAAGGCTTGCTCTGCTGGCAGTGGCAGCAGCAGAGGTGTAATGGGGGCATTGCCTTCCCCTGATCACCAGGTCGCCTCCTGCCACTGAGGGTTCCTGGACTGTGAGAGGGGGCAGGTCGGGCTGAGGGACCCCCCCTCCAGTGCATGAATTTTCATGCATCAGACCTCTAGTATAATATAAAGGAGACTAGTGGCCCGGGGCACGAAATTCGTACACAGGGGAGGGGATGTTCCTCAGCCCGGCCTGCACCCTCTCCAATTTGGGACCCCTCGAAGGATGTCCAACTGCCAGTTTACAGGGATCGGGCTTAAACTGGCAGTCGGACATCCCTCTCGCAATCCGGGACTGCTGGCTCCTAACCACTCACCTGCCTGCCTGCCTGCCTGATTGCCCCTAACCACTCTGCCTGCCGGCCTGCTTGCCCCCAACTGTCTGCCGCCACCAGCATGTTTGCCCCCAAATTCCCCCCTTGCCAGCCTTATTGCCTCCAACTGCCCCCGCCTGCTGGCCTGCTCACCCCCACCCTCCCTCCCCATTGGCCTGCTCTCCGTCAACTGTCCCCCTGCTGGCCTGCTCACTCCAAACTGCCCACATGCTGTCCTGATCACCTCCAACTGACCCCCACTGATGGCCTGCTTGCCCCCAACTGGCCCCCCTGCTGGTCTTCTTACCCCCAATGGCCCCAACCTTCACCAGCCTGATCACCCCCAACTGCCCTCCCCTCCTGGCCTGATCGCCCCTAACCTCCTCTGTCTCAGCCCCGCCACCATGGCTTTGTCCAGAAGAACATCTAGAAGGTCTACTGGAAGGTTTCCCAGTCTAATTAGCATATTACCCTTTTATTAGTATAGATAGAGGCCTGGTGCCTGGGTGGGGGCCAGCTGGTTTGCCATGAAGGATGTCCTGAATCAGGGTGGGGGTTCTCTTGGTGAGTGGGCTGACCTGGGTAAGGGGCCTGTGATGGTTTGCAAGCCAGCCATGCCCCCATGGTGTGAGGATCCCCACTGGGGGGCGTGGCCAGCCTGGGTGAGGGACTGAGGGCTGTTTTCAGACTGGCCAGACCCCCTTCAGGGTGGGCATCCCCACTGGGGTGCCTGGCCAGCCTTGGTGATGGGCTGATGGCTATTTGAAGACTGGCCAAGCCCCCAGCGAGGACCCTCACCCCATGAGGGTGTGGACAGCCTAGGTGAGGGGCTGATGGCTGTTTGCAGGCTGGCCAAACCCCCCAGCAGCAACCCTCACCCCATGAAGGTGTGGTCATCCTGGGTGAGGGGCTAATGGCTGTTGCAGGCTGGCCAAGCCCCCTAGCGGGGACCCTTAACCCATGAGTGTGTGGCCAGCCTGGGTGAGGGGCTGATGGCTGTTTGCAGGCTGGCCACACCCCCTTCAGGATGGGGGTCCCCGCTGGGGTGCCTGGCCAGCCTGGGTGAGGGGCTGAGGGCTGTTTGCAGGCTGGCCACAGCCCCGGTCAACTCAGGCTCCCAGACCCTCCTTGAGTGGCAGTTACAGTGGCTGGAAGCAGGTATCTGGGGTTTATTTATCTTCTATAATTGAAACTTTGTAGCCTTGAGCAGAGCCCAGGGCCAGCAGGGCAGGCAGGAAGCTTGTTTTCCTCCATCGCCAGGGGCAACCCAGGCCTCCTGTTCGCTCCAGCTCATGGCCGCTGCCATCTAGGTTGAGTTTATTTGCATACTCGCTCCTGATTGGCTTGTGGGCGTGGCTTGTGAGTGTATGGGAGGTACGGTCTATTTGCATGTTTCTCTTTTATTAGATAAGATATTGACAATTATAAGGGGAGAGATAGACAGTCATAGTAGGGGACTTCAACACCCCATTGGCATCAATGGACAAATATTCAAAACAGAATCAAGAAAAAAGCTGTGGTCTTAAATGACACATTGGACCAAATGAACTTAATTGGTATTGTTAGGACATGTCACCCAAAAATAGTGGTATATACATTTTTCTCAAGTGCACGTGGAACATTTTCTGGGAGTGACCACTTGTTGGGCTACAAAACATGTCTCATTAATTTTAAAAAGATTGAAATACTATCAAGCATATTCTCAGATCACAGTGATATTAAACTAGAAATCAATTACAAGAAAAAAACAAACAGAAAAACACACAAACACATGGAAGCCAAATAACATACTACTAAAAAATCAATGGGTTGACAACAGAATAAAAGATACTTTGACACAAAAAAATAAAAACACAACAATCAAAAATCAATGGAACAAAACCACAATAGTTCTGAGGGGAACGTTTATAGCAATCCAGGCCTCCCTCAGGAAACAAGAAAAATCTCAAATAAACAATTTACCCTTACACCTAAATTAACTAGATAAATAAATAAATAAGTCCAAAGTGAATCGATAGAAATAAATAATGACGATCAGAGTGGAAATAAATAAAATGGGGCTTAAAAATACAATAGAAAAGATTAATGAAACAAAGATCTGGTTCTTTGAAAAGATTAACAAGGATCCAAGATGGTTGCCCAGTAGGTGGAAGTTACATTCCCCTCCTCATAGGACCAACCCAGACTTGCAACTAAACTATAAAACAATCAACTTGAAAAACCAACTGTAGACTAGCTGAACAGAAGTGTTATAACTAAGAACACAGAGAAGGATTCACGTAAAGACTGGTAGGAAGTATAGAGACAGGGAAAGGACTGGCCACACACCCATGTGTGGACATTGAAAATTCAGAGGAATATCTCAGCTACAAAGGTCCCTCTGAGGACTGGGTGGTCTCAACCCCACTCTGAGCTCCCAGCCCAGAGCATCAATGCTGGGAATAGAAATCTGACTGTGAAAATCAGCAATTAAACTGAGGAGGAAACTGGTCTTGCAAGGCGTGTCAGGCCATAAAAACTGAACAATGAACTGCCCTGGGGGGGGTCATTATATATAGCTGGCCCCAGGACAGATCATCTGATATGACCTGGGAACCCCAACACCTGGGAGCCTTCCTGTAAGCCCACAAGGGGGCAGAACCATATCTGCAAGACAAAGACCCCAGAAGATTATAAAAAGCAAAGCCTCTGTATGTTACTTCACTCTGATTTGGAAATTATTTCCCGGAGTCCACTAGTCACTAGTGTTAATAAATGGGTTCCTCCCTTTCTCTAGGAAGCATGCTTGGTATTTCTTTGCTCTTCTATAGCAAAACCAAGGTGGTAAAAAACACAAATATCACTGAAATGAAATTGAAGAAGATCCAAATAAATGGAAGCATATACTGTGCTCATAAACAGGAAGAATCAACACCATTAAAATATACAGAATATGTAATACTTTAAACAATAAAGAATTTAAATAAAAAATACATATAATATATACAGACTATGCAAAGCCATTTGTAATTCAATGCAATTCCTTTAAAATTGCCAATTGCATTTTTCACAGAACTAGAACAAATAATCCAAAAATTAACATGGAACAGAAAATGGCCCTGAATAGCCACAGCAATCTAAAGAAAGAAGAACAGGTAGATAAATGGAACAGAATAAAGCCCAGAAATAAACCCACACTTTTATGGCCAAGTGGAATTGGACAAAGCAGGCAAGAACATACAACAAGGTAAAGACAGTCTATTCAATAGATGGTGCTGGGAAACTTGGACAGACACAGGTATGTGCAAGTGATAAAAGCATAGTTTATGCATCGTTCCATAGTATCTGGAAACCTGGAAGGAATAGAAACTTCTCTAGGAAATTTTAAATTATCAAAATTGACTCAATAAAATGTAGAAGACATAACAGTTCAATAACTGAAATTATAATTGAAAAGTTAGGAATTGGAGCAGATGGTTTTTCTGAGGAGTTCTAATAAAGCTTCAAGGGCTGATTCCATAATTTCTTCCAGAATACAGGGAAAACGTGAAAGTCCCACTCATTTTGTCCTTCAAACAAATTACACCCTAAACTGTACAAAAAACAAATGAACAATAGAAAACTATTAGCAAGTTGAATAAAGCTGAGTGGAAGGATGAAACTACAGAAACAACCTCATGATCATGGACTTTATCTCAGAAATGTGTTCATGTTTCCATATCAAAGAACTCTCTCCAGCTGATGCACTAACTTCATGAATAAGAAATAAAAATCATGTTACTTCAATAGATTCTGAAAAAAAAATTATAAAATCTGACCCATATTCCTGCAATTAAAAAAAAATAGTTATCTAGGTTTAAATGAAAACTTTTTTTTATATATTTTATTGATTTTTTACAGGGAGGAAGGGAGAGAGATAGAGAGCTAGAAACATCAATGAGAGAGAAACATCGATCAGCTGCCTCCTGCACATCTCCCACTGGGGATGTGCCTGCACCCCAGGTACATGCCCTTGACTGGAATCGAACCCGGGACCCCTCAGTCCGCAGGCCGACGCTCTATCCACTGAGCCAAACCAGTTTCGGCGAAAACTTTTTTTTTTTTACTTGAAATTTTTATCTTCCCAAAATGTATAGCCAACTTTATACTGAATGAAGTAAAACTAAAATCAACTGCTAGTAGTCATGACTTATCATCAATGTACCGTGGACCTGGTCAATGTTATAAGGAAGGAAATGGTACTATTGTCAATCTTGAATTACAACATCTAACTAGAGAATTTCTTGGTCTATTATTAAAATTAATTGAACTCAACAAGTCAGTTACAATCAATAACAACTTAGAAAAAGCAACAAAGTCTCATACACCCTGATCTCAGCTTTTACGTGCAAGTAAATAGGAAACATACAAAAAAGTTGTCTGTGACACACAGTTTTCCTGTTAATAGGATACCTTTGCTATTAGATTCCCTACGTGTGGGAAACAGCCTATTGTTTTCTCTAGCAGAGAGGTGTGGACAAGGAGCCTGGAATGCTGGTGACCCTTGAAGCCCTGGCAAAGTTCAGGGCTATGCACCCACTGTTTAGTCGAGACAATGGTAGCTGAATCAAATTCCCCACCAGATAGTCATGTAAATCCTAACTGATTAAGATAGTCTGACTGTTACTGGAACTTGTGAACTTGCGAACTTGCCTGCCTAAGGGCTATAGGTGTTTCCCAAACTGAATAAAAGGATGGCGAGACCTGAGCATAAGCGGAGTCCATCCTCTTGGGTTGGGCTCTCGCCTGGCCCCCCAATTTCCAAATTATCTCTGGTCTCGTCTCTTTCATTTGTGTGCGGCCCCTCTTCCAGATCCTGAACCCTGAACCACGCGGGATGTGGGGGAACATACATACCTATGTGTCCATTTACATAAATATTGCATTTCCTTTGTTTGGCACACATTTGCTTCTCGATGTCACAGTGGCACCTGTGCTAAGGAATGAACCCAAGGAACTGCAAGTGTGCTGAGCAAGCTCAGAAAAAGTAGGAACTTAGAAAAGGAGCCGCACAGACTGGTCAGTGAGGTCATCCTAAAAATAAGGCAGAATATGGCTCGGCTATTTCATCAACACAATAATCGAATATAATAACCAAATGCAGAGATGATTCAACAGTGGTTTCTGAAGTGGTAAATTACCCCATTTTCATAGTAAAGAGAACAAACTAGGCAGGTACAACCCCTCTTCATCTAGGAGATAACAGTTCTAGCTGGATTTACCAATTGCAGCAGAAGAATAGTAAGGAACACACAAGTTCTAATAATGTCAATAGACCAGATTAATATATTGTCATCCTGGAATAATGGGTTATATAACAATGGCCAAGTGATATTTAAAAACAAATAATTTGGAAGAGAAGCAATAGGTAGCAGAAAAGAAAGGAAAGGGCCAAGAGAGGAGAGGAATGTGCAAAGGTGCCCCTAAAACATCGCTGCTGATGTGAGAAGGACCTCTGTAAAGGAAGCTGTGGCAGTGATGGGGTTGGGTCAGGTTAGATCTGTCAGGGAAAGGCCAGCCGGTGCTCTGACTGACAGTCGGCTGTTGATTGCGCACACCCTATGACTGCCGTCAGCTGGAAGTCACTCTTTTTCTTTGAACCTGGAAAGAGCACTGAAACTGTAGAGGTTGTTAGGAGCCACATCCTATATAACAAAAGGCTAATATGCAAAGTGTCCCCTTGGGAGTTCGACTGACTGGGAGTTCGATCGCTCGCTATGATGTGCGCTGACCACCAGGGGGCCCTAGCCAGCAGCCAATAGCCAGAGCTGGGGGAAGGAAGGCCCGATCGGCCCTGATTGCCGGCCAGGCCTAGGGACCCTACCTGTGCATGGATTTTCTGTACCGGACCTCTAGTTAAATAATAACACGGCTGTTGGTCAGCCCCCACATGTGTTCCCAGCAGCTTTCTGAGGTGCACTCACATTTTTGAGCACACCCATCACTCCGATGTTCCTGGAACTAAGCCGGGCACTGGAGCTTGCCCTCCAGTAGAGGAGTGGAGGGCTCACGCTTGCTTTGACTCCTTATCCTCCCTGAGACAGTTTCCAAAGAAGGATAATGATGACAGTAAGTGCAGCAAGCTCCACATCACACAGCGCTCCCCTGGCACCTCTGGCCAAACATCAAGCAGCTATTGTGTTATCTCAGACCCAACTTCTACGTCTCATCTGCTGAATTACCTTCTCACAGCAGGGCTCTTTACTATTATTATTATTGTTGTTGTTGTTGTTAGAGACCCAATGCACAAAATTCATGCAAGAGTAGGCCTTCCTCCCCCCGGCTGCTGGCACTGGCTTCCCTCTGGCATCCAGGACCTGGGCTTTGCTCCAGCTGCCGGCAGGCACCCCTCGGGAAATCTCTGAGCTCCTCAGGGCACCCTGGACACCTGGCACCACGTTATCCCCCCTCCCCCCCTGGACTGGCACCACTTTATCCCCAACTCCCACCCTGGATGGGCACCAGCTGCCAGTGAGCTGTCTCCTCCACATGAGGACGTGGTGATTAGGAGACCTTGGAAGGCAGAGGCTGGGTAGATTCTATCCTTAATCCTCATCACCCCTGATTGACAAGAAATACTCAGTGGTGATTTGAGAAAGAGAGAGAGAGAGACTATGCACAAACAACAATCCATGGATCTGGGTAGGGGGTATATGGGCATTCTTTGCACTATTCTTATTCTTGTCACTTTTCTGAAGTTTAACATTTTTGTCCTCACCCAAGGATATGTTTTCACTATTTTATATATAGAGAGAAACATCAATGTGAGAAAGAAACATTTATCGGTTGGTTGCCTCCTGTACTCACCCTGACCAGAGATCAAACCTGCAGCCTGAGTATGTGCCCTGACGTAGAATCAGACCCACAACCATTGGTCTATAGCAGGTCCTCAAACTCTTTAAACAGGGGGCCAGTTCACTGTCCCTCAGACCGTTGGAGGGCCGGACTATAGTTTTAAAAAAAACGATGAACAAATTCCTATGCGCACTGCACATATCTTATTTTGAAGTAAAAAAACAAAACGGGAACAAATACAATATTTGTATTTGCATGTGGCCCGCGGGCCGTAGTTTGAGGACCCCTGGTCTATAGGATGATACTCCAACCAACTGACCCACCTGACCAGGGCTAACTTATTTTTAAATAAGTTAAAAGCAGAGAAATCTGTGAGATTTTTTTTGGTCAGAGACCCTATTCACAAATAAATACTTTTAAAGAATAATAATAGCTGCCACTTGCTGTGGAACTGCTAGGAATTTTACACGCATTTCCTTTTATATTCATAACAACCATGGAACACAGGCTCGTATTTTCTGCATTCTTTTTATTACTTTTGTATGATGTTTCCAATGTCTATAATAACTACAGTTATTTGTAGCTTTGCATTAAAACTTGATTCTAATTACAGATATCTAAATATGCCCCCAACCTATTAATAAATACAAGTATTGCAACTCATTAGCTGAGCCTCTATAAGCCCCAATAAAAATATAGTGAGGCAGTTTCTCCCCTCTGCTACCCCCAACTTCTAAGCCTGTATCAAGCCTGTATTCCCTAACGCTTCTGTTTTAACTGCACACATTGGAAACTCAGAGATAATTATGTTTTCTGTTCCTGGCTTTCTCTCTAGTCTCCAGGAATTTCTTAGAACCTGTCCCCTTCATTCAATCATTCTATTACATGCAAATATTTCCTTTCAAAAAATCAGAAGCTGCACTCCACCTCCGTCTAGCCAATTGCAAAGGAAGCTGGTCATTTAAAAAGCTCAGCACAAAAGACACATGAATAAATGTGCCCTCAAGAGAGAGAAAGCAGGACCCAGGGAAAACCATCTAGTTTCTTGCTTCTCCACAGACTGCAGCTTAATAATGCTTTTAAAAACCTCTAAGACAGGTCATTTTCTTCTTGCATAGCTTTTCTTCTAGCTAGGCTTTAATTGTTATCAGTTAAAAAATTAATTTAGCTCTAAGAAGACCTCCTTGGTTTAGGATGGTAAGTCAATTCCTCCACTTTAAAATAGCTTTTAAATAACTGATTATGTGATTTATTATTTATGTAGCTGATAATATCATTCATTATTCAACCACATAATTATCACTCAATGATCAGTGATGACTATAGGAATGAAATATCTGGTTTCAAAAACATTTCATTATATAAGCAATAAGGATAATGAGTTTAATTATCTGACCCCAGGAGACAGGAACTTCAGATAAAATAAGTTGTGAAACAATAAACATTAGCATTCTGTCTACTCTGTGCTCTGCAACCATCTTCCTAGAGGAGAATCAGAGACTTTAGAGCTGAGGACAACAAGCAGGTCACCCAGACCTTTGCTCTGTAGATGAGGATGTGAGGCCCAGAGAAGGACCGTGGTGCCCGAGTCCCTCGAAGCATGTGCCAGTTTTCCCGCTAGAGTTGACCGCCATCTCCTCTTCTTCCTAATGCCATGGAGCGCACCAGCTGTCCATCATGGGAATTATATTTTCCCTTGCTGCATTATTCTTGTTATTCTAGTATATTCTATGCTTTCAAAAAATGCTACAGCAGACGCACTACGTTCACGTTAATGCAAATGCAGTCATGGATTTGAACCCGCAGGGTGTTCTGGGCGGTGGCAAATCCTGCTCAGGTCTACTTCTTCCAGCGGGACTTTCCTAACCACCGAGAATCCCTCCTTTCCTTGGTAGTTGTCACTCAGCGCATGCTGTTGGACAAATGAATGACACATGACTAAATGGTGGGAAAACTAGTGAAGAGAGTCCAGCCATTCAGCAAAATGTTCTTTCTAGTCCAGAATTCACGACTTGCCCTTTCTTTGCTTGTCACTGTCACCTGCTAGGGACACAGCTGTGGACAAGAGCCACGGTCCCCTTCCACGGGAGGCGGCAGACTCCTCTGAGGAAAGCTAAGAGCGTAAGCTATGTCCACCCACCTGCGAACGTGATAGAAGATGAATGGACCTTCCCCAGGAAAAGGCACTGAAGCCCTTGGAACAGTGTGCTAGTCTACACCCACCTCTTCACAGGCCCGGCAGCCCCTCCATCCCCCACCTGCTGACTCACGGCTCAGTCCTCTTGGCAGGCTCTCCACGCTGCCTGGACCAGTTTGCTTCCCCAACACTGAGGTATCCGCTCCTGTTTTCTCCCACAGTGGCCAGCACTTGAAGGCTGTGTTGTGATTTTCTGTGGCCTTTCCCTTGACCAGACTTCTACGTCTTTAGGTAGAAGATTGAAATGGTAATTTATCTCCTGCCCGCCCCCTTTCTGAAGACATCAGACAAGACCCCACAGCGCTCCCTGACTGGGTGCTCCACACTGTTCAGGGGATTGCTCATGAAGGACAATTGACCTTCTGCCTAGACAGCCCATGCTGAAGGCCATGATGCAACCCTCTTCCTTCACCTCATCACCACAGAAAGCCAAGACTCGTCCCCAGCCTCACTCCCTCCAAGCCCAACACATCTCCTAAGCTGAACCACTCTCCCATCTGTCCTTATCCTCCAACCCTACAACAGACCATGGGTTCAGAAGGCAGAGTCCTCTCCATGGTCACGCTGTCTGACTGTCCACACACCCCCTCTAACTGGAAGCTGTGTCCCTGGTGGCGCTGTTTCTCTTGCACCTTCCATTGACTGCCGTGTTTCTCTCACACTCTTGGGAAAGGCAACCTCTTTCTTCTCATAACTGCCTCCACACCATGGTCTTCCCTTCCCTCCAAGACTCCTGGCCCCTCTAACACCTTCTACCAGATGGTCAGCAGCCATTCCTCCTGTTGCAGTTGTCTATTTTCCTTCTGGCCACGTCCCCTCATTTCCTGAAGATTCTATCCCCTGGACCACCATCCTTCTCTTCAGCATCGGTCCCATCACGATGCTTGGTGATTTCAAAACCCTGAATAACCTATCCAATACTCTGGCTTCTCAATTGCTTTGCCTTCTCACTGCCAATGAGTTGGTCATCTGCCCTTTATCAGCCACCCATCCCCAGTGATTTTCAAGCAGAGTGACAATTTATTAGTGAGAATGAAATCATTTTTAGATTACATAAAATAGAACAGGAGATATCAGAGTACATTATCCTATAGGAAGGGTACAAATTGTTTCATAAAACTTTGTTTCAATTATATACATGCGCATTGGATAGGATTATAAAATATATCTTTATAACATTGAATCATGGTCCAGAAATGTTGAAAAGCTGTTCTAATATTACCAATTATTGCAGCCTATCCTACATTTCTATATCAAGCACCTCACCGTCTAACTGCCACCTCTAGCTTCTTGCTCACTCTCTGTCATATTCCAGCTCTGACTACCCTTCAACCACAAGTCTTCCAACCCAGTCACTCTGCCCCTTTCCTCACCCTGGGCAGCTCACTACACACTCCCCTCCTGGCCAGCCTGGTGGTCCGCAGTCAGCCAGCCAGGCGCTCTCCAGATGCTGACATTCTCAAGGACAGAGACCAAATCTTGATCAGCTTGCATCCCTGGCACCAGCACGGTGCTGGCACAAAATAGGTGTTCAGAGCATCTTTGTTAAATTAACAAGGCTGTTAAGTTAATGAGTCAGAGTTCTGCTGAGCAGGCTGATAAAAGCCTCTATCATTTCTGTTTAATTTTGTTTATCTCTGGACCTACACGCCAGTTAATCTTCTCCACCATCACTCCTCTAATTTCTGCATTACAGAGTTTTATTCCCACAGTTTAATTCAATAATGTCAAAATGGCAGGAAGAAATATCCTCAACATTCTACTATGCCATGATAAAAATTTCAGTGAGTAATATCAGCCATAACTCTTTGATCATATACCTACTGAGAGAAAGAAAACCCTCAATGACTGTGAAAAGATTAATAGATTTTTCTATACAGTTCAAAGCTGTCAGGTATAGTTCATTAGAATAATATATCTATTAAATTTTGCAAGGATTAACATCTCATTATCCCATCCTTGCTATAAAAATTAAGGTTTTATTGTTGCAATAACTTAAATACTTCTTACCGTGCAATGCATTCTCTCCAGCCCGTCTCCCATCCACCACAATTCAAGCTTTGACAATTTTTTATAAGTTTAACATTATTTTTAAGGAGAGCATCAGAATGTCAATCCTGGCTATGTGAGACTGATGGAAGCTTGCATTTTTAAAGATTCTTATTTAATTCATTTGTGGTTTTACCTATTTTTCCTTTTTTAAAATATTTATTTTTATTGATTTCAGAGGGGAAGGGAGCGGGACAGAGAGAAACATCAATGATGAGAGAGAATCATTGATCAGCTGCCTCCTGCACACCCCCTAGTGGGGATTGATCCCACCACCCAGCATGTGCCCTTGACCAGAATCAAACCTGGGACCCTTCAGTCTGCAAGCCGGCGCTCTATCCATTGAGCAAAACCGTCTAGGGCTACATGTTTTTCCTTAATACCTGTACTATCAGATTTAGCATTTAATCTTTTAAAGCTCAAACCAAGATGCAGAACACAGCATGGAGAAAGAAAACCAAATCAGGAGTCCAGAGGCCTGAGCTGAGGTCTGGGTCTCTCTCCAGCACTGGCTCAGGAAGGAAGCCTGGCTACTTCCTCGCTTGGAACACTTCTCTGCCACGTTCCAAGCTCAGTGCCCACGGCTCCCCTCCCGGGTCTCCGCTGATCGCACGGTGACGTGACCTCTGCTATTCGCTCTCACCAGCCCTTAGAATCATCTCTTTCCTTGTATTTATCTCATTTTCCTGCAATCATTTGTTAGCATTTATTTTAGTTCCTAGCACATAATAGACTCTCAATAAGTATTTGTTGAATGAATAAAAATAAATGTGTCCCACATTGACTCTAGTACATAGTAGGTAGTCAATATATGTTTTGGAATATAATTTTTATTTCTATCCTAAATGAGAAATCTAGATAAGTCAGAATGGTTCCAAACTCATTCCAGACCATGGAAATAATAACTTCTGAAGTTCTTGGTTTAAAGTGGGTCTGCCCTGGCCCATGGTGTTCAGTGGTCAGAGTTTCCACCTGCACACCAAAGGGTCCTGGGTTCAGGGGTTCAATCCCTGGTCAAGGGCATGTATCTGGGTTGCAGGTTCCATCCACACATGTGGGAGGCAAACAATTGATATGTCTATCTCACATTGATGTTTCTCTCTCTCCTCTCTCTCTCTTTCACTCTCTCTAAAAACCAATGGAAAAAATATCCTTGGGTGAGGATTAACAAAATAAATAAAGTGGGCCTGCCAATTCTGAGCTTCACCACATGTCATAGGCCAGCTCCTCCTGGTGGCAGCAGACGGGGCAAATGCACGGCCCTCCAGGATGCCGCCAGGAGCGATTGTTTTGCAGGTAAGTTGCTCGAGCTACTCCTGACTATGGAGTGCAAGCTCTTTCCCCAAACATCTCAGAATGTCCTCAGAAAGAGAAGGACACCGCTCTTTCCTTAGGAAATGCTCACAGCATCAATACGGAGCCAGTGAAAGAAAGACATAGAATGCACACTCCCAGTGACACCCCCCATCGTCCCCTCCCAAAGCCCCAAGAGGAGAACTAACAGCATTTCTGATTCTTTTTCTGGATCACGGGGATGAGCCGAGACCTGCATGGCCATCCCACATTTACTAAAGAGATAACATCATTTTATTTTACCTCCACGAAGGTGTCTCAGCAGTAACAGACAGCAGGAGAGGAGAAAAAGGGTCATGTCACGTCACTGGTTCTACCTCATGATGCAGTGAATCTCCACAGAGATTGCAGACCCAGCTCCAAAAGCTGCCGGTTTGCCCAATTGAAGGATTTGCTTGGTTTGTCTCATTTCCTTCCAACTTGATACTGAGCGCCTCATCAGTTCTCCCAAACTACCCGTCCAGATGGTGCGGCAGCCCAGCAGGGGCCTGGATGGGTCTGGTCCCAGAGGCAGTGCCACGTGCCTGAAGTTGCCATTTTGAAGCCAAAGTGTTTATTCTCCTTGGACTTTGCCTAGGGAAGCGCTGGCAACCCCTGCGTGCGTGTTCTGAGCATCTGTGCTGAGTTCCCTCTTCTTCACAGCGAATCCCCTGGCCCGGGCCGCCCTCAACCCTGGCTCAGCACCAGCAGGGGCCGGTCCCCATCAGCAACGCTGGGCCGCTTCCTGGGCCCAGTCGCTCACTCCTACGTTTGCAGATGATGCGCGGCAGCCACTTCCTCTGCAGCTAACCGTCTGGGCTCATAAATTCTGTCTGCTGGCGAACTTTAGGAAAGTCAAATAAGACCTTTAGGAAACCCAAGAGCTTGACCTTAGCGAGAGTCTTCTTTCTTTATGTTTACCAGGAAGGTTTTACATCTATTAGTTCATTTTTAATCTGAGTGTATTTAAAATAGTCAGGGTGGAGCTTCCCGTTAAGGGCGCTGGCATAAAACATGTTTATGCCAATTTCCTCCCTGAAAGCAACAACAAATAAATAAAATTAAAGAAAAAGTATATCTCTGTCAATACACGTAGAAAGAGGTGAACTGTAAGTATGCACACCCAGCTGTTACAAAATTATTACTTTTTAAATTTTTTTCTAACAATTAAAAGCCCACTCAATTAATCTTAGTTTGTTTTGTTTTCTTTCAGACTTCCCCCAAGGTCAGATCCAAGTTCCAGAGGTTTGTTAGTTTGTTTTGTTTTCTTTCAGACTTCCCCCAAGGTCAGATCCAAGTTCCAGAGGTTTGTATAGTCCCAAGGAGACGTGTTAGTCTTGTGTTGTCTGTGGGGAAGCAGGGGAAGGACGGAGAATGGAGTTGGCGCAGGCACAGAGGAAGTCACTCTGTCCAGGCCTCAAGGACCCTCAGGCGACAGCACGCACAGGCTGCTGCTGCAAGGGGACCCTGCGCCCGTTCGCACCCACCCGCTCTCTCTGAGGCCCTCAGCTGATTCCTAAGGGGGTGTCCAGGGTGCTGCTCTTTGTGGGCCCTCCAGGCCCTGAGGGTTGTTGTGAGACCAGCCCCTGCAGAGGTGAACCATGCGGCAGGCCCTCCTGGCACCGGGACGCTGCCCACTGCGCTCTGTGGGAAACGCGTGCATGTCCCCCTGCTTACTGCCTCCAAAGCTCCTGGGTCTTGCTGTGCCCGGGGCCAGGAGCAAGATAGGAGAGCAGGGCACAGAGCCCATCCTCTGGGCTGCACAGACTCCACTCAACTCCTCTCAGCCTCAGCCACCCCGAACGCCGGGAAATGCTTTCTTGCCTGGAGATAGGTGGTCGAGTGAGGGACATATTTTCTGCCTTTCTTAATAATTTCCTTTAATGCTTTAGGTTTTGGAACAACTGAAAGCATTTTTTTTCAGATAGATATATACGACTTCCATTAATATATAAACAATTTGTAATATCACAATAAATAATGTTTTTCAAAGTTCATCCATGTTATAACATGATACTTTAGTTCCTGTGTGCCTGAATAATATTTCATTGTGTGGATACATCGCATTCATTTTCCTATGTCTCCGTTATTGGAATTTGTGTTGTTTTCACCTTTTGGTTATTGCCTGACCCCTGTCTTCACTTATTTTGTGAATATACGAGGAATGGAAGTGCTGGATCATATGTTAAGAGAAAAAAAAAGCCAAACACAAAAGGCCACATATTGTATGATTCCGCTTTTCTGCAATATCCAGAACAGGCAAAGCAACAGAGACAAAAATCAGGTGAGGGTGCCTGGGGCTGGAGCAGTTACGATGAGGGGTGACTGCTTAATAGGCAGAAAATTTAGAGTGATGGCATGTTTCAGATCAGGATGATGGTAAGGATTGTACAACATTATGAGTCTATTAAATGCCAGTACTCTAAATGGTAAGTTTTATGTTATGTGTAGTTTACTCTAAAAATCTAGATAATATCTTATATAACATATACTTTTATATAAAATAAAATAGTTTCTATATAATATAAAATGCATAACATTTATATAAAATAAAACAATGTAAAGCTTTATCATATAAATTTATAATTTGATACTAATATAAACTTATACATGCATAATGCACTTATGCACAAAAATAGCGTCCCTACAACAAAAAGCTATAACCCCACCCCTGCAGTATATGAAAAGTAGGTGTGACAATTTGGTGAAAGTTGGCTGAAATTACAAAAGGACACTAAAGTACATATACTGAGGTGACTTTCAGAAAAAGTAAGAGGATGGTTAGTTGTTAATTAGCTAATTTCTCATACTAGAGACTCAGTAGATACTGTATAATACTGCAAATCAAGAAATAAAAGTTTAAGTCCATTTTTTAACCTATAAAGTTAATCATGGCTTCAGAGCAGGTCACGGTACTTGGAGCACATGCGCAGAAGCAGAGGCGAGAAGGTGAGAGGTTGGAAGACTCCCCTCAAAAGTAGAAAAGAAACAAGTCAAAAGTGAGCATTCAAAGAAGCGAAGGGCAGTAAATGGAATCATATCTGCACTAATTGTCTCAACTTTTATAGTATGACGCCAATAAATGCTGTCAGTCTCATAAATCAAGGAATGTAAGGTTAAACATATCATTAAAAGTGACCAGAAAAACAACAACAACAACAATACAAAAAATAAAAACACACTGTTAACAATAAAACTGAAAACAAAGCATCAACTTTCCAGGCTCTCAAAAGAATATCCACATAAAGCGAAGAAATGAAAAAACAAAATATGAACCAAACTGTAAAAAACAAACAAAATATGTAGGTTAAACTAAAATATGCACATCAAATATAACTCTCATATTTAAAAAATGGTAATAAGATGATTTCATCTTTTACTTTTCTAAAGTTATTTGAGAGAAAGAGAGAGAGAGAGAAACATGGATTTGTTGTTCTGCTCCCAATGCATTCACTGGTTGATTCTTGTATGTGCCCTGACCAGGGATGGAACCCACAAGCTTGGCCTATGGGATGACACTCCAACTAGCTGACCTACCAGGCCAGGGCCTCAAATATTTCTCAAATTGCTTAAAACATAAAATACATCCACGTAATTTTAAAAAGAAACCCAAATAATACTTAGAAATTTTAAAAGAAAAGTGATGGGTAACAACATACAAGCAAACATAAAAAAAAAAGAATTTAGGAATCCATTATTAATATTAGTCGTAGTTGAATTCAAAGTGGAAAGCAGTGAGTGAAACCAGGAAATGAACTTAATAATGAAAGAAGGCACAACCCTGGCAGGACAGTCATAAATATTCACACCAGGACACAAGCATTTGTGAAGCAAGAACTATGAGAAACACCTGGAAATATAGGACCAGTACACAGTTTCACCAGATGTTCTCTAGGCCACCAAATACAACGTGGAAAAATATAGACTAATACAATCCTAAAGTGCTGACTAATACAGTGTAGCTGCTGGATATGTCAAGTGTGCAGCCTTTAAACTAGAGCCTATGACCTTTCTCAGGTGCCAGGAACAGTTCTTCTCTTTGACCACATGCTTTGCCACAAAGACTTCAATATTCCCTACAAATTAGCCTGTGGTCTGAGCTGTCAACAGCAATAGGAAAACTTAGAAGTAACGGTGCAAACAGACAGCACAATTATCCTTGGTTCAAAGGGAAAATGAAAAGTCAAATTCCATACTATCTGAAAAGTATTAATATTGATAATGCCAAGTATCAGAATTTAATGCTATTAATATATATAATGAATGTAAATAATGTATAATAACACAATAAATAACAATGTTTTCAAGGTTTATCCATGTTGTACCATGTATCTATATTTTACTTTAATTTAGAGACTCCAAAAGATAGCTTTATGAAAATGGCATTATTCCTATAAACAATGCATGCACTATTAGATAAATGTTAATCCAAGATACTATAAACAGCCAAACCCACTGAAAAAAAATCTAACAGATCAATTGTTACAGAAAATTTTGAAAAAGTTGTCATAAAATTATAGCTTCACCAAAAGAAATAACTTTTAATGACAAATGAAAGTATATACAATTACACTCCAAATTAAAAGAATAAAAATTAAGTTCAAAATGAAATGCAATTTCCAAATGTCAGGGGCAAAATTAAGCCATTTGTTAATTCACAGGATGGAAGGCATTCTACTGCCCTGTGCAGAGCAGGAACATGGTCAGCCCCCGTGGAGTGTAAATGACAACACTTACCTAAACCGTTCATGTCTTTGGCACCAGAAATTTGGTTCGCATGAATTATCCTACACGTGTAACTTCCATGGTGCAAGAAAATGTACACAAAGATTTAAAATAAAGTAGTGTTTGTAACAAGAAGAAAAACATGTTTAACAAATGAATTAAAAAAAATGTTTAACAAGGTAAGGTCATCCAAACAATGGACTATTGCAAGCCAATGGGAAAAATCCCGTCAGCATTGACAGGAAGTGTGTATGGGGGTTGCAGCATGTTTCTGTTCCTTAATCTCGATGCTGGTGTCATGGGTGTGCTCATTTTGTTAGAGTTCATCAAGCTGTATACTTACGTGCTTGTTTCTGTATGTTTTCATGTCATATCATATCATATCATATTCCATGAATTAAAAAACAGTTTCTGAAAGGACCAGAGGGCAAATATTTAAGGCTTGAAGACCATACAGTATCTGTCATAACTACTCTACCTGCCTTGTAGTGGGAAGGCAGCCCTAGAGGCTGTGGTCCAATAAGAGATTTTTATAAAAACAGGCAGTGAGTCTGGCACCACGCTTTGCTACTTTCTGTTGTATAGTACATAGAATAAATATGTATATACTATATTACTCTATAATATTTTTTCAAAAGTATGAAGTGCATCTATATTTGCTATTAGGTTAAAATAATGTAGATCAGAACAATTAATCTAGAAAAAAGTATATATCCTCAAAAAGAAGATATATAAAACATATACATGCATGTTTGTGGATGCTCATTCAAGAAACATTCTGGAAGTGTTCACAAGACCTCATTCCAAGGGCTTGGAGAGAGAGAAAATTTTCATTGTAAATATGCAGGAATTATTTTCATATAATTATTCTAAGCCTTAAAGGGAGGTTTGACCAATTTGATCATATATATTAGATTCATCTACTTAGTATTATATTTCCTAAAAATAATCATTTTCCTGCCAGGGTTCTTGTCCAAGCATCAAGAAGGGTTCAGAGTCCACCTGTGCGGTTTCAGATTAAAGGTTTCTACTCAGATGGTTGAGGCAAGAAGAGAAATCTAATTCCTGATATTCCATCCTGTCTTCATATGTTACTGATTATGTTCCCTGAAGGAAGAGACATAGTAAGAAAAGTTTTCTTTCTCAACTTGTGGTAAAATATCCATCACAAAATAAAGATCCACGGCATCCAGAGATCGGCTACTAACTCGGAAGCAACGGATCTCAAGCAGCGTGACTAAGTGGACTCAGAAGAGCCCTGCTTCTCCTCATGGAAAGGTCAGATTTCGCCTAAAGCAGAGAGAGAACTACATAACTAAACACCTGGAGAAGAGAGATCACGGTGAGACAAAGAACCAGCCTGCATATGAAAGAAAAACAGGCATCACCAGAAAAGGAAGTAAAGGAAATGGAGGCAAGCAACCTGTCAGAGAAAGAATTCAGAGAAATGGTCATAAGGTGGATGAAAAGAATGGAAGACAAATTCAACAATATGTGTAAGAACCAAGAGGAAATGAAGAAAAACCAAGAAGAAATGAAAAATTACATCACTGCTATAAAAAACTCAATAGAAAGCATCAACAGCAGACTAGAAGAAGCAGAGGACCGTATCAGTGAGCTAGAAGACAAGATAGGGAAAAATCCCCAAGCAGAGTAGCTTCTAGAAAAAAAAAATTAAAAAGCAGGAGGAGAGCCTAAGAGAACTCTGGGCAACACAAAATGAAACAACATTCGAATAATAGGGGTGCCAGAAGGAGAGGAAACTGAGCAAGGAATAGAAAACCTGTTTGACAAAATAATGACAGAAAACTTCCCTGATATAGGGAAGAAAAAAACTCACACAAATCCAAGAAGCTCACAGAGTCCCAAACAAAATGAACCTCAAAAGACTGACGCCGGAGAACCAAGATGGCGGCGTAAGGTACAGACCTGTGTGTGCTGTCTCCCACAACAACATCGAGACTACCAACTATAAAAGAAACAGCTGTCTTTCAGAACCAGCTTTCAGAAAGCTGGCCCAGTGGAAGCTCTACAACTGGAAGGAAAGAAAGAAGAGCATTGAGACTGAGTAGGCTGTGCAGAGGCTCCAAGAGTGGAGGTACGGAATTGTGTGTCAGGCTGGCTGCAACTGGATGCGCATTTTTTTTCAACCAGAAGGGGAGGCGGACTATCAAATCCACTGAGCGTGGTTTGGGCGGGATACTAAGCTCCCAGACCCCTAAGGGGAGAAGTGGGATGGCCTTGCAACGACCTGGAGAGCGAGAGTGGCTGTCTCGTGGAACTGCTCGCCGGCACTCGAGGAGGCAAGTCACTGAGTTGCGGAGAGGCTAGTAGAAGCGGAGATGTCATTGCCCTTGGCCCCGCCCTGGTGATTCCCGGGGACCCCACCCTACTCAAATTACATCCTCAACCAAGCTGTGCTAGTGACACAAAGAGAACCACCGACGCTTTTGCAGCCCAGCCCAGCAGAATGTAGATTCCAACTCCTCACATTCATAAGAGACACAATAAAGAAGCAGAATCAGGTTTGGAGGAAGCCGGAGCCAGACACGGCTGGGCCGGTGACGTGGAACCGCTGTACCAGCAAAAGCACAGGCAGGCCCACCAGGTCCAGTATCACATGGGATGCTGGGTGACGGAAGACAGGCAGTCTGTGCACTTGGTAGAAAATGAAATCCAAGCAAGCATACCAGATATTCAGCCACCAGGAACGCCTGGAGATTTTTTCCAGCAAGGAGCCGCCCAACAAAGGACAGAATGCCAAACTTCGTGTTGCTGAGATGGCCCCCGTGAGGCCGAGGCGGCCTCCGTAGGGCCAAGGCGGCCCCGGCGAGGCTGGGACGGCCCCGGTGGGGGTGGGACGCCCCAGAGAGGTTGAAACAGCCCCGATGAGGTTGAAATGTGCTTGGTGAGGTTGAATCGGCCCCGGTGAGGTTGCAACAGCCCCTGTGAGGTTGAAAAGTCCCTGGTGAGGTTGAAACGGGCCTGGTGAGGCTGAAACGGCCCTGGTGAGACTGAGACGGCCTCGGTGAGGTTGAGACGGCCCTGGTGAGGTTGAATCGTTCCCGGTGAGGTTGAAATGGCCCAGGTGAGGTTGAATCGGTCCCGGTGAGGTTGCAGTGGCCCTGGTTAGGATGCAACGGCCCTGGTGAGGTTGAAATGCCCCTGGTGAGGTTGAAATGGTCCCGGTGAGGTCGAGACGGTACCGGTGAGGTTGAGACAACCCCGGTGAGGTTGAAACAGCCCCAGTAAGGTCGAAGCAGCCCTGGTGAGGATGTAACAGCCCCGGTGAGGATGCAATGGCTGCGGTGAGGTTGAAATGGCCACGGTGAGGTCGAGACGGCCCCTGTGAGGTCGAGACGGTCCCGGTGAGGTTGAAACGGCCCAGGTGAGGTTGAATTGGCCCTGGTGAGGTTGCAGCAGCCCCAGTGAGGTTGCAACTGCCCCAGTGATGTTTCAATGGCCCCTGTGAGGTTGAAACAGCCCCTGTGAGGTCGAGACGACATCGGTGAGGTCGAGACAACAACAGTGAGGTCGAGACAACCCAGGTGAGGTTGAATCGGCCCCGGTGAGGTTGCAGCCACCCCGTTGAGGATGTAACGGCCCTGGTGAGGATGCAACGGCCCCTGTGAGGTTGAAATGGCCCTGGTGAGGTTGAAATGGCCCAGGTGAGGTCGAGACAGCACCGGTGAGGTTGAGACAACACCAGTGAGGTTGAAACAGCCCCAGTGAGGTCCAAGCAGCCCTGGTGAGGATGTAACAGCCCTGGTGAGGATGCAACGGACACGGTGAGGTTGAAATGGCCCCAGTGAGGTCGAGACGGCACCGGTGAGGTCGAGACAACCCCGGTGAGGTTGAAACAGCCTCAGTGAGGTCGAAGCGGCCCCGGTGAGGATGTAACATCCCAGGTGAGGATGTAATGGCCTCGGTGAGGTTGAAATGGTCACAGTGAGGTTGAGATGGCCCCTGTGAGGTCGAGACGGCACCGGTGAGGTTGAGACAACCTCGGTGAGGTTGAAACAGCCCCAGTGAGGTCGAAGCGGCCCCAGTGAGGTCGAAGCAGCCCCGGTGAGGTTGAAATGGCCCCGGTGAGGTTGAGACAGCCCTGGCCCCGGTGAGGTTGAAACGGCCCCTGTGAGGTTGAGACGGCCCTGGTGAGGCTGGGACAGCCCCGGTGAGGCAAGGACGGCCCTGTTGAGGTTGAATCAGCCCCGGTGAGGTTCAGACGGCCCCGTTGAGGTTGAATCAGCCCCAGTGAGCCTGAAACGGCCCCAGTGAGGCTGAAACAGCCCTGGAGAGGTTAAAATGGCCCATGTGAAGCTGAGACGGCCCCGTTGAGGTTGAGACAGCCCCGGTGAGGTCAAGACGGCCATGGTGGTGTCAAGAGGACCATGGTGGGGTCGAAACAGCCCCAGTGAGGTTGAAACGGCCCCTGTGAGGCTGGGATGGCCCCTGTGAGGCTGAAACGGCCCCCATGAGGCTGGGACGACCCCCGTGAGGAGGGGACGGCTTCTGTCAGGCTGAGATGGCCCCTGTGAGACTGAGACGGCCCCTGGGAAGCTGAGAAAAATACCACATGAACTCACTCATTTATGGATAATAAGAGACATTATAGACTGATGAACAAAAATAGATACAGAGGCAGAGAAGCATTGAGCAGAATGTCAAACTACAGTGGGAACCCTGGGGAGGGTTTGGGGGAGTAGATCAACCGAAGGACTTATATGCATGCATATGAGAATAACTAATGGACACAAGACACTGGGGGGTGGGGGAAGTCAGGGGAATGTCAAAGGGGAGAAAAAGGGAGACATTTGTAATACTACTTGTAATACTTTAAGAAGAAAAAAAAGACCGACACCAAGGCACATTATAATTAAATTGGCAAACACCAACAACAAAGCAAGAATCTTAAAAGCAGCCAGAGAGAGACAGAAAGTGATGAAAAATTCAATACCATATGCAAGAAGCTAGAAGAATCAGATGAAAAATTCAATACCATATGCAAGAAGCTAGAAGAAACAGATGAAAAAATCAACAACTTAAGTAAGGCCCAAGAAGAAATGAAGAGTGATATAGCTGCCATAAAAAACTCCATTGAAAGTATCAACAGTAGACTAGGAGAAGCGGAGGACCGAATTAGTGAATTAGAAGACAAGGAAGCAAAACACACCCAAACTATACTGCAAATGGAGAAAAAAATTAAAAGACAGGAGGAGAGCCTAAGGGAGCTTTGGGACAACATGAAACGAAACAACATACGAATAATAGGGGTGCCAGAACAACAGAAAGATGAACATGGATTAGAAAACCTATTCGAAGAAATAATATCAGAAAACTTCCCTGAGGTGGGGAAGAAAAAAGTCACACAAGCCCAGAGAGTCCCAAACAAGGTGAATCCGAAAAGACCCACACCAAGACACATCATAATTACCATGGCAAATGTTCAGGACAAAGAGAGAATCTTACAGGCTGCAAGAGAGAGACGGAAAGTTACATACAAGGGATCTCCCATTAGATTATCAAATGATTTCTCAACAGAAACACATCAGGCCAGAAAAGAATGGACAGAAATCTACAAAGTGATGCAAAGCAAAGGACTGAATCCAAGAATACTCTATCCAGCAAGGCTTTCATTCAAAATTGAAGGGGAAATAAGAAGCTTCACAGACAAAAAAAGGCTAAGGGAGTTTATCACCACCAAGCCAGCCATGCAAGAAATGCTAAAGGGACTGGTGTAAAAAGAAGAAATAACAAGCTCAGAAAGAAAACAGCCACACACACAAAAAAAGAAATGGCTACAAACAAGTACCTTTCAATAATAACTTTAAATGTAAACGGACTAAATGCTCCAACCAAAAGACATCGAGTGGCTGAATGGATAAAAAAACATGACCCATACATCTGCTGTCTACAAGAGACCCACCTCATTAGAAGGGACTCACACAGACTGAAAGTGAAGGGATGGAAAAATATCTTTCACGCAAATGGAAAGGAAAAGAAAGCTGGGGTAGCAATACTTATATCGGACAAAATACATCTCAAAGTGAAGGCCATAACCAGAGATAAGGAAGGCCACTTCATAATACTAAAGGGATCAATACAACAAGAAGATATAACCCTGGTAAACATATATGCACCCAATGCAGGAGCACCCAAATTCATAAAAAAACTCCTGGAAGATATCAAAGGAGAGATCGACAACAATACAATCATAGTAGGGGACTTTAATACACCACTGACACCACTGGATAAGCCCGCTAGACAAACAATCAGCAAAGAAACAGCAATCCTAAATGACTCACTAGATCAGATGGACTTAATTGACATCTTCAGAACACTTCACCCCAAAGCCATGGAATATACATTCCTCTCAGGTGCTCATGGGACATATTCAAAAATAGACCACATATTGGGTCACATACAAAGTCTCCCCAAATTCAAGAAGATTGAAATCATAAAAAGCTTCTTCTCAGACCACGATGGCATAATGTTAGAAATAAACTACAATAAAAACAACCCAAAATACTCAAACACTTGGAAGCTGAATAGCATGTTATTAAATATTGATTGGGTTACCAATGAGATCAAAGAAGAAATTAAAAACATCCTGGACACTAATGACAATGAAAACACAACAATCCAAAACCTTTGGGACACAATGAAAGCAGTCCTGAGAGGGAAGTTTATAGCTCTACAGGCCTACCTCAACAAACAAGAAAAAATGGTAGTAAATCATCTAAATCTACAGCTCAAAGAATTAGAAAGAGAGCAACAAGAAAACCCCAGAGTGAGCAGAAGGAAGGAGATAATAAAGATTAGAGCAGAAATAAATGACATAGAGACCAAAAAAACAATACAGAAAATCAATGAAACCAAGAGCTGGTTCTTTGAAAGGATAAACAAGATTGACAAACCTCTAGCCAGGCTCACCAAGAAGCAAAGAGAGAGGACCCAAATAAACAACATCAGAAATGATAGAGGCGAAATAACAACAGACCCCACAGAAATACAAATGATTGTTAAAAAATACTATGGACAGCTCTACTCCAACAAACTAGACAACCTGGAGGAAATGGACAAATTCCTAGAAAAATACAACATTCCAAAACTTAATCAGGAAGAATCTAAAAATCTCAATAGGCCAATAACTATGGAAGAAATTGAAGCAGTCATCAGAAAGCTTCCAGCAAACAAAAGCCCAGGACCAGATGGCTTCTCAGGGGAGTTTTACCAAACTTTCAAGGAAGAACTAAAACCTATCCTCCTCAGACTACTACAAAAAATTCAGGAGGAAGGAACACTTCCAAGCTCATTCTATGAAGCCAGCATCACCCTAATACCAAAACCAGGTAAAGACAACACAATGAAAGAGAATTACAGGCCAATATCCCTCATGAACATAGATGCCAAAATCCTCAACAAAATCTTAGCAAATCGGATCCAGCAGTACAGCAGAAAGATCATACACCATGACCAAGTAGGATTTATCCCAGGAATGCAAGGATGGTACAATATCTGCAAATCAATAAACATGACACATCACATAAACAAATTGAAAGAAAAAAAACACATAGTCATATCATTTCTTGATAAAAACTCTCAGCAATAGAGGGATCATACCTCAGCATAGTAAAAGCCATATATGACAAACCCACAGCCAACATCATAATCAATGGGCAAAAACTAAAAGCATTCCCCCTAAAAACAGGAACAAGACAGTGATGCCCCCTCTCACCACTCCTGTTCAACATAGTACTGGAATTACTAACCGTTGCAATCAGACAAGAAGAAGAAATAAAAGGCATCCAAATTGGAAAAGAAGAAGTACAACTTTCCTTATTAGCAGATGACAGGATACTGTACATAGAGAACCCTAAAGACTCCATCAAAAAATTATTAGACTTAATAAATGAATTTGGCAATGTAGCAGAATACAAAATGAATGCCAAGAAATCTGAGGCATTTCTATACACCAATAGTGAACTTTCAGAAAGAGAGATTATAAAAACAATCCCATTTACCATCGCACCAAAAAAATTAAGCTACCTAGGAATAAACTTAACTAAAGAGGTAAAAGACCTCTACTCAGAAAACTACAGGACATTGAAAAAAGAGATAGAGGAAGACATAAACAGATGGAAGAACATACCGTGTTCATGGATTGGTAGAATCAATATCATCAAAATGTCCATACTACCCAAAGCAATCTAGATTCAATGCAATCCCCATTAAATTACCAACAGCTTATTTCACAGATCTAGAATGAATGTTCCAAAAATTCTTCTGGAATACAAAAAGACCTCAAATAGCTGCAGCAATCCTGAGAAAGAAGAAAATAGGTGGGATCTCAATACCAGATATCAAGATGTATTACAAAGCCACTGTTCTCAAAACTGCCTGGTACTGGCACAAGAACAGACATATAGATCAATGGAATAGAATAGAGAACCCAGAAATCGGCCCGAACCAATATGCTCAATTAATATTTAGGAGGCAAGAGCATACAATGGAGTCAAGACAGTCTCTTCAATAAATGGTGTTGGGAAAATTGGACAGATACATGCAAAAAGATGACACTAGACCACCAACTCACACCATACACAAAAATAAACTCAAAATGGATAAAAGACTTAAACATAAGATGGGAAACCATAAAAATACTAGAGGAATCCACAGGCAGCGTAATCGCAAACATATGCCAAAAGTATTTCTTCTCTGATAATGCTCCTAAGGCAATGAAAACTAAAGAGAAAATAAACAAATGGGACTACATAAAAAAAAGCTTTTGCACAGCAAAGGAAACCATCAACAAAACAACAAGAAGACCCACTACATGGGAGAACATATTTGCCAACATTATATCTGATAAGGGCCTAATCTCCAAAATTTATAGGGAACTCATACAACTTAACAAAAGGAAGATAAACAATCCAATCAAAAAATGGGCAAAGGACCTAAATAGACACCTTTCAAAAGAGGACATTCAGAAAGCCAAGAGACATATGAAAACATGCTCAAAGTCACTAATCATCCGAGAGATGCAAATCAAAACAACAATGAGGTACCATCGGGAAACCATAAAAATACTAGAGGAATCCACAGGCAGCGAAATCGCAAACATATGCCGAAGGAATTTCTTCTCTGATACTGCTCCTAGGGCAATGGAAACTAAAGAGAAAATAAACAAATGGGACTACATAAAAAAAAGCTTTTGCACAGCAAAGGAAACCATCAACAAAACAACAAGAAGACCCACTACATGGGAGAACATATTTGCCAGTGATATCACCGATAAGGGTTTAATCTCCAACATTTACAGGGAACTCATGAAACTTAACAATAGGAAGATATACAATCCAATCAAAAAAATGAGCAATGGATAGACACTTTCTGAAAGAGGACATACAGAAGGCCGAAAGACATATGAAAACATGCTCCAAGTCACTAATTATACAAGAGATGCAAATCAAAACGACAATGCGGTATCACCTCACACCTCTCAGAATGGCTATCATCAACAAATCAACAAACAACAAGTGTTGGAGAGGATGTGGAGAAAAAGGAACCCTTCTGCACTGCTGGTGGGGATGCAGACTGGTGCAGCCACTGTGGAGAACAGTATGGAGTTTCCTCAAAAAACTAAAAATGGAACTCCCATTTGACCCAGTGATCCGACTTCTAGGAATATATCCCAAGAAACCAGAAACACCAATCAGAAAGGATATATGCATCCCTATGTTCATAGCAGCACAATTCACCATAGCTAAGATTTGGAAACAGCCTAAGTGCCCATCAGCAGATGAGTGGATTAAAAAATGGTGGTACATCTACACAATGGAATACTATGCTGCGGTAAAAAAGAAGGAACTCTTGCCTTTTGCAACAGCATGGATGGAACTGGAGAGCATCATGCTAAGCAAAATAAGCCAGTCAGAGAAAGATAAATACCACATGATCTCACTCATTTGTGGATTATAGAGAACAACATAGACTGATGAACAGGGACAGATCCAAAGACAGTGAAACAGTGATCAGACTATCAATCCCCAGAAGGAAAGTAGGGGAGGGAGGGGGTAAGGGGAAGAGATCAACCAAAGGACTTGTATGCATGCATATAAGCCAAACCAATGGACATGAACAACAAGGGGATGAGAGCATGAGTGGGTTGGTGGGAAGGATGGGGGTTAATGGGGGTGATGAGGGTACATTTGTAATACCTTAACTAATAAAGAATTTTAAAAATAAATAAATAAATAAAATGGAGCCAAGAGGCCATTAAAGAAAAAAAAAAAAGAAGAAGAAGGGTTCAGGAATCTGGAAAAGGCTGTGTGTAGATGACATAGAAATCCAGAGACTAATAAAGAGTCCGGAGATGAGATATAAGTTTGAAAAGCATTGGGGGTCAGAGGACCTTCAGCTAAAGGAACTGAAGACTCCCTCCTTGTCTAGGACCCTTGTTTTTATTCACACAATTTGCCCTAAGGCAAGGTAGAGACAATACACTTGAAAGGGTAAGGTTTCAAAGGGTACAGAAGCATTGTCAGTTTGGGGAAATTAGCCTACAGCTGTTCAGGTGTTTGGCCAGTAGGAGGCATAAAATGTAGATTAGGATGCCTTTTAGCTGTCTGGCAGCCACAATCAGTTTCCTATTCATGTTTGGGGAAATGCCTTTAGCCATTCCCAACAGGTGTGACTCAATCCTTTTGAGTCCCCAAGTCTCAACAACCTTTTGATGAAACTCTTGAAATTATGACATGCTGGAATTGGTTCCCGGCATTTTCCTCTGATAAAAATGGTAACAAAATGAAAATAATAGCATTTTCTGTTTATGTGTGCAAAAATTTGCCCATCATGTAACAGGAAACAAAACACTGAACACGAGTTACTAAGAGATCTTTGGTTCATAAACTTATTATCTCCCTTATTTATAACAACAAATTAAAATGTCATTATCTCTAAAAAATACATTTTTCAAATTTAGCAATTTGTAATTCCAAAAGAAGGTATGAAAATAAAATAAAAAGAGAAGAATAAAGTATAAAAGAATATTAATAGCTATCTTTTAGTAAGTCACAAATGTGCATTATATATTTTATGGGTATTGTTTTCAATTTCAAAGTTATCAAGATAAATGCCATAACACAAAAAACACACACCAAGATATCTCTTTATATATCTATATCTATATCGATATCGATATCTATATCTATATATCTGGATAGATAGATGATAGATAGATAGATAGATAGATAGATATAAAAGCCTAATCAACCAGCCAAATCGTCAAATGGCTAGATCGTCAAGTAGCTATGATGCGCACTGATCACCAGGGGCAGACGCTCAATGCAGGAGTGGAAACCACAAGGCCAGACTGATGAATCTCAGAGGGAAGAGGGGAGGGGAAAGGGTGGGAAGATATTAACTAAGTATCTTCTATGCATACCAGAGGCCTGGTGCGTGGATTTGTGCACCAGTGGGGTCCCTTGGCCTGGCCTGTGGGGATCGGGCCAAAACCAGCTCTCTGACATCCCCGGAGGGGTTCAGGATTGCAAGAGGGTGCAGGCTAGGCCGAAGGACCCTACTAGTTCACGAATCTGTTCACCAGGCCTCTAATTGACATATAATAAACTTCAATTATATATTTTTATAGTCACTACAGAATGGAAAATCCTTGCAAAGTAGGCAGGCTCCTTCAGTATAAGCTGCACTTGAGGAAGGGGTCTGGGCAGAGGGCATGTGCAGAAAACAGACTGAAATGTAAGGTGTATAAGTCTAACATGTGAAAAATGAGAGAATTAAAATCTAAAACTATCTTGGGAGCCAGTATCTTCCTGGCTGTGGAAGGCCTGATGGGAGATACAGGCTGCAGAATGTACCTGCGCTGGGATAAAGGAATAAAGACAAAGGGTGGCAGTTGCAGGTAGAACCAAGATTCTCATAACAAGCCAGGCCTTAGGTGCACCTTTACCATGATGGGAAGTGTCTCTTCTTCAATATATTTGCTTTCCTAGCATTCTCAAGTTCCTCAGAGATTCAGGGAAAATTTTAAAAAGCATACATTATTAAAGCATGGGAACAGAGCCAATTGAAAAAAATGTTAGTGAAGTCACTCTCTATTCTATAGGCTTTTCTACTTTTTAATCTACCTCATGGGGCCTTTTGTCATAAAATGCTTGTGGTACTTCATGATATTCTTAGGCTCTGTAGCAGAAAATTAAATACAGAGTTATTAACTACTGAAAGAGGTTGAATTGAAGTTATCCATAAATTGGTGAGCACTAATCTTTTATCTTTAACTTTCATGAGAGCACATCCTGTCTTACTGTCAAGGGGGCATAGACTCATAGGCATGTGTAGCCAAGGATCCTGGCAGAACTGTAGAAGCCAGGAATCCCAGCAAGTCATTAACCATCTTTGGCCTGATTGTTTCCCATCAGTTCTCTGCACCAAGAGCCCATCTTGGACCTCAGCCTTTGCTCACTGAGGTCCCTTTGGTATGAAATCAATTTGAATATTTAGGTAACAAAAATGTCGTGCTTCTACACAATAAGTTCCTATAGTCCTGTCATTGTCAAATCAATCTTTATATCTGTGACCTGAAAAATCATCAAAATATCTTTTCTAGCCAAAACCGGTTTGGCTCAGTGGATAGAGCGTCGGCCTGCGGACTGAAAGGTCCCAGGTTCAATTCCGGTCAAGGGCATGTACCTGGGTTGTGGGCACATCTCCAGTGGGAGATGTGCAGGAGGCAGCTGATCGATGTTTCTCTCTCATCGATGTTTCTAACTCTCTATCTCTCTCCCTTCCTCTCTGTAAAAAATCAATAAAATATATTTTTTAAAAAATATCTTTTCTAATGTTAAAGACACTGGATTTGGGGGTAAAAAACTCAATTACCTTTGATATTTAAAAGGTTAAATGTAATAGTTGTCGATGTCTTTCATTGATTAGTTATCTCCTAAAATACCCTCAAAGGTGGTCCTACATTGTCAGGGTAGACTCTTCTTACTTTCTATAATTGCCAGAGACTCTCTAGCTCAAGCTGAGAACACTTGAAATAATAGGCATGTGTTAAGCACTTCCTACCTCTACGTTCTCTGCACAGGTTGCATGTAATCCTAATTGTGATCTTGGAAATAGTGCAGTGTCTCTGCATCTCTCCGAGGGAGAACTGCCGTGTGGAGGGAGCTCCGTTCACGTGGACAGGAAGCACCAGGTGGGACGTGAAGCCGCCGCTGGGCTGCAGCCTCCAGCACCTCTGCCCTGACCAGGTGTAAGAGTGGTCAGAATGGCCAGGCAGTTTCCAGTGCACACGGGTGGGATCTGAGTGAGCTCTGCCTGATGAAGTCATTTGTTGTGAGAAAAGGCTCTGCTATTTATTGGTATTAGGTAAATAATCCAATCAATTTCACGTAAATGGTGTCACTCGTTATCTTATGCAGTTTTAACTTGCCCCTGCAATTTAGTTGATACACTGCATTTACCAGATAAATGCTTCCTTAGTAATAACTGGAATTTATGGATCATCTACTGCCCACCCCCATGCTTTGCTACATTATCTCTAATCATGGGGACCGTCATGCTCCTGGAAAAGATGGGGCAACGGGAGCTCTGAGAGGTAAATGGCTGGCTCCCTCCCAGAGGCAGCAGGCTCTCAGCCACCTCACCAGCTTCTAAGCCTGTCCTCACTGACTGCCCATGCGGCCCCCTCTTCGAAAACAAAATATCTCCCTTTCCTGACCATTTGTCGTTCTCGGTTACAGAAGTCTAACATCACGAGAGGATAGCATGTTCCTTTAAGTCAGTGGTTCTCAAAACCTTCTGGCCCTTTAAATACAGTTCCTCATGTTGTGACCCAACCATAAAATTATTTTTGTTGCTACTTCATAACTGTAATGTTGCTACTGTTATGAATCATCATGTAAATATCTGAAATGCAGGATGGTCTTAGGCGACCCCTGTGAAAGGGTCGTTCAACCTCCAAAGGGGTCGTGACCCACAGGTTGAGAACCGCTGCTTTAAGTGATAAAACAGAATTGTAGCCACTGTCATCTTTAAAGAAGGACAATTATGTGGATGTTGCTCCTCAGCCACACATTTTAAAAAAGAGGTCAGTGTGGATTTCCAGACTGACTTTGCTACTCTACTCTCTCTGGTGCCGACGAGTTCGTCCAAGGTCAAGGTCGCTGGCACTGACGGGGACTCAGGCCAACCTGGACTGGGTCACTGGAAATATCCCCTGCAGCAACCTTTGCAGAAACTATACTTTGGTACTTTCTTAGGCCGGAATAACTATCAGTCTTCATACAACATCTTCGCACAACAGCCTTCTATCCTAATGGAGTTATCAGTGTGTTTCCCAGACTTGCAGATTGTTTTGTTAGTGCATGGAAAAACGAATTCCTGTTTGTGATGCTTAAAAACACAACTAAATATTCACAATTATTATATCATTTGGCTGATTTAAATGACCCATTGTTACTCACCAGGTTGCACTTGGGCTCATTTTAATCAAAAACTGCAAGAGTTCACAAGCCAAAAGGATACTTTTGGCTCCTTATTTTGAGTCTTACTCATAGCCTCAGCCATGCTCTCTGTAAATTCTTGTTCATTACTCACAACAGAAGTTTTCATTTGGCACATGCTGTTTAATAAGATGTATGACAGGCTTCATTTTTACATGGAAATTACTCAGTTTGAACCATTGCTACATTGCATTGCTTTGCCTGACTATGCCCCAATAGGATCAAACATTAAACTTTCCCCATCAATCATATCCATGCAGTGGAGAAGTACTGGCAGAAGGTAAGTTATGGTTTATAATGAAGTAAATCACTCATATGTTTTGTTACACCCAAAGCTGTGAGACTGATATATGTGCTGATATATAGGCATGGACAGTTGGTGTAAGTCCCATGTAATTCCAGGGATGGACCCAATCATGTAACCTAAAGCAAGGCAATTCTCATAGGCATTCTCCCTTTCCTCATCACCACTTATTCTGAGAGCGAGGCACTAAGGTTCAAGAACCAGATCAACAATCATCTTAATTTTCTTAAAGAAGATTTAAGAACCAGGCCATTCATTCAATCACCAAAGGAGTGCACTGTTTCAGCTACCGGTCCACATTACTGCGTACAGGCGATGGAATCTGAGTCTAGGGGCTGGGACCTGGGACACCTGACACTCCTTCCCGCAGAGTGCGGTTGTACTTTATGATGCAGCTCTTCACTTCTCAAGGAGAAAGCAGATCTCACACGTGGAGAAAGCAAAAGAGAAAGACAAAGGGGGAGAGAGGAGGAGGAAGGCTCAAACCAGGGAATAGCGGGAGGACATGAGAAGTAGACAGCTGTGGGAGTGGTGGGGAGAGAAAGCCAGTGACAGTTACATAAATGTAATTATACATTGTTCATTTCAGGATCATTATTCAAAGTATTTTAACATTTTTTATCTATTTCTTTTCAGTATATTAATGCTTCTTTTCTAGGGCTAACTGAAAAATAAGTTTGATTAGTGATCCAGTTAAAGCAAAACAAAGTAAAGCCTAATAAGGAAGTTAAATTCAGATTTTGTCAGTTTGCGTACCTAGTCCCAACTTTACTTTTTGCCTGACTGGTTAAATGAAAGCACTTGGTGTAATAGTGTCTGCTCATATACACATTCCATGACACATGACAAGGACAAAGCCTTGTAAATTGTACACAAGCAACCAGTATTTTTTTGCTTGTTTTTTTATTATCTGTTTTGAAAAAGAAATTTCCAGAGGCCTTTGGTTATACTCCTGATTATTTTCTTAAAGAAGATTTAAGAAACAGACCACTTATCTGGTATACAACCACCAGAAGATTGCACTGTTATAAATACAGTTAAACAGTACTGTGGAAAGGTTTTATGGCCTATATACCATTAGCAGGCCTGTGGAGATTTTGTCTAACATAAAAAGGTTGAGGATGCTGCATAATAGATGGCATAGCATTATTATGTTCTTCGGTGTTTACTGTAATGGGATAAACCATGATGAATCCTTTCACTCCTCATGCACAAATCCACAGCATTGCATTGCAATTTACCAGGAAACAATACACATCTTTACCACCCTGCCACTTTTCAGAGAAGAGCCAGAGCAGAAGCATTTTAATTGGGTAATAGTTTTCGGTCTACCTTGAGAGCACAGCCATCACTGGGTTTCACCCTTCAGTGAGGTCTCCTGTCTTCTCTGCATTTCCATGGCATTTACATTTTATTGGTTTGACACTCCTTCTCATTCCCCGTACCTAAAGAAAGCACTCTTCAGTTCTGTGTTCCTTCTAGATATTGAGCCATCTTTGACTCCAACCACCCGCCAATATCAAGCTCCTACTCGGGAAACTGCTGATTATAGGGAATGTAGCCTTTACAAAGAAGACAGAATTTTTTGATTCAAGGACTTACTAAACACAGTAGAAGGAGAAGGGCTTGTGTTGACTGAACACCCATGATGTATGACCATGCCAGGAACATGTTGGAAACCCACTCATGGCCCCTCCCTCTGGTCTATCTCATTGTATGTCACCCTTACAAGAACTGTGATATAATGTAGATACCATCATCATCATCATCATCCTTTATTGGAGAAAGAATGGGATCAGAACCATTAAATAAGTTGTCATGACTTAAAAGCTAGTGAGTTCCAGAGCTCGGATTTTAACCCAGTAGTGTCTGACACACAAGCCCACACACTACACCATGTCTTCCTAATGGCTTAGAGAAAAGAATTAATAATATACACTATTAGGGTTTAGCTGGTGACATGGGCTGTGAAGGAATTCACAACTGAGAGAAGAGATGCAGAGAGGAAATTTATTTTACTTTACAAGGGAGGGAAGGACCAGTCAATACAGGGCTGGGAAGAAAGGGTGGCTTGCACTTTTAAAGAGCAAGCAGTTGCTGTTGCTAAGCAACAAGGAAGGGAGGGGAATTGTGTTCAAGTTGCCCAGATACCAGGAGGTTGCCTTGAAAAGTTACAGTTTGTTTATTTTCCAAGAGACTGGGTCTGGCAGATGTCCTAAGGAGGTGTTTTTATCAGCATCTTCTTCCAAAGCCTGTGAAACATGTTTAGAGCAAAGATACAAAGAGTTCAAAGGGGAAGGCTTGGATTTGATGGGGAGAAGGAAGGGCACTTTCTGCTAGCGACAGGCTCTTTGGTGGAATTATCCCTGAATCATTAAAACAGCAGGGAGGAGGGAGTTGGGGGGCAGAATGGGAGCCTTGGGCGCAGCAGCCCTTATCTATCCCACTGTTTAAATAGAGGAGATTTTTAAGTCAGAAGAGTCAACAATCTTGGGGTTTAATTACCAGGTGCTTCTCATAAATTGAGGAAGGCCACAGCAAAAGAAGGGTGAGGCCTATTTTCTATCCTTACCTACACATATAACATAAATAATTGGAGAACCAAGGTAGAGTACAATACATTGACAACACGTTCATGAGGGGTAAGACGTTATTGTGATGAGGTGGCCTGGGAAGTCCAGGTGAGTATGCAATATAAAGATAATTTCATTGCATTTAAGTTCAGTTGGCCATATTTTAAATCAACATTATTCTGTCTTTTAAATACTCTTCCAGAAGTGCCTAACATTTTCAGAATGTGAAACAAAACTTGCAGGAATGTAAGACTGAAATGAGTAAAATAAATTGGTGAAAGTTATGACTTCATCTTAAAAATCCCCATGGAGACAGTTCATTTGGGGGGACTCACTGTTCCTCGGAGACACAGCTTCAGGTGACGGGCACAGAGTCAGCTGGACTTTGTCTAATCTTTCCTCCCCCATGATTTTTCCTCTAATAATTTTTCCCCTCATTTATCTTTGTGATAACTTTTCTCATCAACTTTAAATTTTTAGTTTATGGTATCATGTGCACATGCACACAAACATTTTTTCTAAAAGGGGGGACACCTTCCTCAACTTCCCAGCCTTTGGCAGACTGCCTTCATGACTTACTTGTGTGACACTGGGTATCATTGGGGTTTTACTATTACTTAACTTATTAAAACTTACTTTAACTCCTCATAGGCATTTGCTATAAGAATAAATCATGTATCCTGTAAAACCACAATACTAGGACTTCAATTTGAAAATAACTTTTGCATAATTTCCTTGGAATAAAATACTCTAAATTATTTCTTCCCTCACAAACATACAAGGTATATTGAGTCAAAGTATTCTAATATTAGATAGTAACTTCTTTGAATTTAGGAATCTTAGAATGATAGAACCTAGTTTTAGCACCAAGAGAAAAGTTAGGACAAGTATTAAACCACTTCCACTAAGCACAGTTCTGCCCCAGGGCCAACTGTCCAGCTCAATAATATCCTGAATCCAACAGAAGCTGTGAGGGGCTGATGATGATGGCACATCCAGCTGTCAGTAAGACTGAGGGCAATGGCTACTCTTTGGAATAACCTTCGGGTGGTGTTAGAGTGAGCAGGTTTGAACCTAACAGTTATAATAAAGAAAAACAAAAGATAAAAAGGGCCAATATGAGTTGATAACAAGTAGAGGTTGTTAGAGAAAATAAGAGAAATAATGATTATAAGAAAGCAAACGAAAAACAAAATATGAATTAGACAAAGGTCTTGGTCCAAACTCTTGAAGCTTTTTTTTCACTATCTGAAGTCATACTTGTTCTAAAGGTCTTGGGTCAGCTGTCTGCTCCCAAAGAACAGCTCCTTCTAGAGCAAGCATGTCAAACTCAAAGGCTAACATGGGCCAAATAAACAAGGTTTAAGTTTATGTGGGCCACAAAAGAAATCTTCAATTTTCATAGAAACGTAGATTTATTTTGATGGAGACATGATGAATACAAAGGGCTGAAATAAATGAGTAGTCATTAACATAAAATAATAGAACATTTTAATAAAAATTAATTTTTTCTTGAACATTAACTTACCAGACACTGAATAACTACACAAATTAATAAGCGTAACACAAATAAACCTATTTTTTTTGTTCTCCAAAAGCGAAATATTTCTGTTGTGCACACCAAACAAGTCAGTACAAGACGAATGATGTGACAAGTGGCTGCTAAAATATTCACTACTAGTATTAGTGGAGAGAAATGGTGCACCTGTATGTAAGGCGCATAAGGCAAATGAATGCAACACGATTATAGTAATCAGTCATTAGCGAATGTTGTAGTTCATTGATAATAACTAGAGGCCTGGTGCATGAATTTGTGCACATTGAAAGAAATTAATTAGAAGAAATATTTTAATATTATTATTCACTCTTTATAATAGAAGTGTCAACCAAATTTCACGATTGACAATGACAGATGGAAATATACGCGTGCTATTGGCGCCAGCGAGAGCTTTATATATATAGATAAACTTGCTTAATTAAACCTGCTTTCTGATGTAGCTAAACTTTTTTCAGCCCAGTGAAGCCCCCCAACTTCTCTTTCAGGTAATTGTCAGCAACCCAGCAGTAAATATCAACACGAAGCAGATTATTATTGTAGATCACACAGGGAGAACAAAGAGTGAAATATTTAACTGTAGCAGTGTTTGACTATATTCTGCTCTGTGAGAAAACATGAAGTCATTTTCAAGTTCCACCATTTCTTACTTCTTTTAGGTCAGATCAAGTTTCTAAACTTTATAAATCTTCGTTTTCCAGCTAATGAAAAGAAAATAGGATTCCACCGAGTCTCCTATTTACCTACCCCAGGACTTCTGTGAGGATCAAATGAGATGAGGCACACAAAAACACTTCACAGACATCTGGTTAAAGTGTAAAATGTTTGCACCTGGCTATAAAGCAAGCCGTGTTCCTGGGCTGAAGAAACTCCAAGGAGGCTAGTTGCTAGGGAGAGGAAGCCAGGTGTTGTCATGTGACATCATTATCCAGATGGCCACAGCCACCATTTCCAGGCTGGGCTGGGCTGTGGGCCACATTTTACACCATGGGGTCTTGGCAGCATTGGCTGCGATTTGGTGGGGTGTTGCTCCAGGGTGGTGGCGGGGGAGAATATTTTAATATACCACTGGGGGGAAGCCGAGTGTTGCTTTGTGGGTACCAGGTCTGTAGTACCATTTATTGTTAAATGGCCTGTCGCTAGGGAGAGGAAGCCAGGCATTGCTATGAGACATCATTAACCAGCTCCCACAGCCACTGTTTCTGGGCTGGGCTGGCCACCCCTCCTTGCAGGAGCCCATTAGTGTGGGGGTCCCCACAAGCCTTACAGATAAGACGGTTTCAGCCTCGCGAGTGATGACAGGGTTTTGGGTAAGTCCTCTGAGGTCTAAGTTCTCACTCTTTCTGTTGAGGTCTCAGAGACTTGATTCAGTTTAGGTAGGGAATTCTCATTTGTTAGTCTTGGCACATGTGTTAGGACCAAGAAGGCTCCTCCATACCATTCATTTTGGGGCCTAGGAAGGGTACCCACTGGTCACACTGGCACTGGGAAAGGTATTTCCAGGCCAAGGGACCCCACCTGCTGGAGGGACCTGCTCACTCTGCAGATGCCCTTCAAGCCCCAGGTGCGCAGTTTGACTCCAGGGTATGTCCAGCCCATCTCGCCCAGTCTCCCCCGCCCCCCACGGCCACCTTCTAATTAATTTCCTTTCAATGTGCATGAGTCCGTGTACCAGGGCACTAGTTAAAAATAAGAGAACAGCCCAGCTGGCGTGGCTCAGTGGTTGAGCATGGACCTATGAACCAGGAGGTCATGATTTGATTCTTGGTCAGGGCATATGCCCAGGTAGCAGGCTTGATCCCCAGTGTGGGGTGTGCAAAAGGCAGCCAATCAATGATTCTGCCTCATCATTGATGTTTCTATCTCTCTCCCTCTCCCTTCCACTCTGAAATCAATAAAAAAATATATAAAAAGAGATTTCTTTTAAAAGTAAGAGAACAGAGGCTCAGGAAAGTTAAGAGACTTGCCCAAGTTCATAAGCCAGTGTCAGAGGAGGAAACACAAAGCAGGTGGCCCAGCCCTGGAGCCTGCACACCCGCTCCCCCCCGCCCACCTCCATGTCACCTGTCGATGTGGTCATGTACACAAATCAGATAGCATACATGGAAGCGCCTACCCCTTTCATTATTCCTATTGTCAGTTATGTAGTGATTAACTTCCAGTGTCTTTGGCACAACTGTTTTTGTTTTACTCAAACATAGTTGATGCTTAAAAACATTAACTTGGATTAAATAGTTCCTAGGAGATTAGTGATAGCAAGATTATACACGGCGGCACAGAAAGAGGATTCTGTTCTGTTATTCAATCAAAAAGTATTTACTGAGCACTTAATATGTACTAGACATGATTATACTTAAGATGCTTATTACATGTCAGAGTGGGGATGTTAAACAGACAGTTGGAAAAGCGAGTTAAGGAGATAACCTGTGTCAAGTTTAAAGCCACTAATTCTGGATTTTGGAGAAGAGGAAACCTTAGCCTTAGTTTTAACAGGCTCACAAACAAGTAAGACTTTGAGTTCAAACTGGTGGTTTTAGCTGATCCTTATGGGAGATGGGTGTGTGATGTTTGTTTGGGGTTGGCTCATGGAGTTAGTGAAACAGTGAATGGAGCCTTTCTCCATTTGGAACACAGAAACTACATGGAAAGGAAACATAATAAATATAATAGTAGATATTTAACAACATTTATGTAGAATACATTTTTTAATTAAAAAAATCAGATTTGCCCTAACTGGTTTGGCTCAATGGATAGAGCTTCGGCCCACGAACTGAAGGGTCCCGGGTTCGATTCTCGCCAGGAGCATGTACCTTGGTTGTCGGCACATCCCCAGTAGAGGGTGTGCAGGAGGCAGCTGATCAATGATTCTCTCTCATCGATGTTTCTGACTCTCTATCCCTCTCCCTTTCTCTCTGTAAAAAATTAATAAAATATATTTAAAAAACAAAAAACAAAAAAAATCAGATTAACTATACTTTTGCATTTAATAACTGTTTTGGGTTATTATCATTTTATCTTTTAAAGAAATATTCTTTTACATTTGACCAATTCTCTATGTTCACAAGTGAATTTTACATTTTGACTGCACATTAATTTTATCTCCTGGCATAATGAAATTCCACTGAGCAACAGCACCAGCTCAAAAAATAATTTGGTTATTTTAAATCAGAAAATTCACATTAGGCTGAAATGCAACAAATCACCCATTACTTTGTCTTTGAATATATTAGAGAGTTTTCTGGTTTTACTGCATCTAGTGATCATTAGGATCCCATCCCGTGTGGTGCTAAATTTCATTGCATTCCCCTCACGGCACA
>NW_005355168.1:0-737 GCF_000412655.1 Myotis brandtii | reverse complement strand
AATATCAGAGCTCTATAAACAGCAATTCTTAATGTTTCAAAGTCCTTGCTTCGGTGAAAGCACTATCTTATGAAAATCACCATCCAAAGTAGCCGGAATTGTTATCATTATCAGTACCCTCCTCATTTCTCACCTTTCTACCTCTAATCTCGGTAATTGAAAAGGTCCATAAAGATACAACGACTCCATTTACTACTATTTCAAGGGTTTCTTACATGTTTCTAATCATTTCACAGTACTATCTTTGTGTATTGTAAGAGTTTTACCAAAATTAGAAAGTTTACTTAGAAGGATACACATGAATCTTCAGGATTTAAACTGTGTCATTCAGAAAACACCTGCCAATTCGGCCTCAATTGTAAATATAAACAGTATTGTCCTCATTAAACGGCTTTATACACAAATTCTGAGATGTATAAAGAGCAATTCTTAATGTTTGAAAGTACTGTCTTCGGAAAATCACCATCTAAAGTAGCCGGAATTGTATCCATTTTCAGTACTCTCATCATTTCTCAGCTTTCTACCTCTAATCTCGGTGATTGAAAAAGGCCATAAAGATAGAACGGCTCCATTTACTAGTATTTTAAGTGTTTCTTACATGTTTCCAATCATTTTCCGGGACTATCTTTGTGTATTTTAAGAGTTTTATCAAAATTAGACAGTTTACTTAGAAGTAGATACATGAATCTTCAGTATTCACACTGTGTCATTCAGAAAACGCCTGCCAATTCGGCCTC
>NW_005355167.1:0-562 GCF_000412655.1 Myotis brandtii | reverse complement strand
CAACATACCCAGTACTTCAATGGCCAATTTTAACAGATTTTGAAATATCACTGAATTAATACGTTTTATTTCTTTAACTTAAAATTTTTTTAATATAAGTCATTTTTTATTTTTCAATTATAGTTTGCATACAATATTATCTTAGATTCAGTGTACACCCCAGTGATTAGATATTATATAACTTACTAAATGATCATCCTGATAAATCTCATACCCATCTGACATCTGCATAGTTAATTAGAATATTATTGACTATATTCCATATACTTTCCTTTACATCTCATGACTATTTTGTAACAACCAATTTGTACTTAATTCCTTCATTTTTTTCACCCATTTCCCTACCTACCTCCCATCTGTCAACTATCAAAATGTTCCCTGTATCTATGAGCCTGTTTCTGTTCTACTTCTTCTTTTATTTTGTTTTTAGATTCAATTGTTGATAGATATGTATTTATTGCCATTTTAATATTCATATTTTTATCTTTTTTTCTTCTTAAAAAAAACCCTTTCACATTTCATGTTATACTGGTTTGGTGATGATGAACTCCTTTAGCTATTT
>NW_005355166.1:0-753 GCF_000412655.1 Myotis brandtii | reverse complement strand
TGGGAGTTCCATATTTAATTTTTTAAGGAAACTCCATTTTGTTTTCCACAGTGGCTTACACCAGTCTGCATTCCCACCAACAGTGTAATAGGGTTCCCATTTTTCCACACCCTCACCAACACTTGTCTTTTGTTGATTTGTTGATGATAGCCATTAGGACGGGTATGAGGGTATTAGGCGATACTTTACTGTCATTTTAATTTGCATATCTCAGATGATTAGTGACTGAGCATTTTTTCATATGTCTCTTGGCCTTCGGTATGTCCACTTTGGAGAAGCGTCTTATTTAAGTCCTTTGCCCCTTTTTTAAAAAAAAAAACAAACACAAAAAACATTTCTATTGATTTCAGAGAGGAAGGGAGAGAGAGAGCTAGAAACATCAATGATGAGAGAGACTCATTGATTGGCTTCCTCCTGCATGTCCCCTCCTGGGGATTGAGCCTGCAACCTGGGCATGTGCCCTAACCTGGAATCTAACCGTGCCCTCCTGGTCTATAGTCCATGCTCAACCACTGAGCCATGCACATCAGTCAGGCTCTTTGCCCATTTTTTCATTGGGATAATTGTCTTTCTTTTGTTAAGTTGTATGAGCTCCTTATATATCTTGGAAGTTAACCCCTTATCAGATGTATCATTGGAAAATGATACATAGATTGTATCATTGGCAAACCCCATATCATCATCCTACCCCATATAATAGATTCAATGTAACCCTGATTAAAATACCAATGACATATTTCACAGATCTAGAAC
>NW_005355165.1:4036-4847 GCF_000412655.1 Myotis brandtii | reverse complement strand
CCCTAAAGGCAAACCAGTTTCACCTGCCATAGATCGAAAGTAAGTGTAAAAACAGATACACTGTTGTTGTTGTTTTTTAATGAAAATTAGAAACTTCTGCTTAGTTTTTGTTAAAGGGGATAATAAAAAGTGTTGAAGATACATCACCTCCCAACAGAGTCTCTCCACTGGTGGTAACAAGAAGTTGAGAAAGACAGTGACTGATCATCGTGTCATTCCCTTGAGTTATGGCCACGCCCAGAGCACCCCAAGCTACTTCACAGCTACTTTACTGTCCCTTCCCCCATTTTGGGAGCCCCGCCCTGAGACTGACCTTCACCAAGCTGTCACCCTGGGTGGCCACTTCTTCCTTGGGAGCCACTGATGCTGTCTGCGACGTGAGGTCCCACCACAGCAAACCAGGACCCAGGGCACTGCGCTTGGTTGGGCCTGGGGGTCAGAGAGAATTGGGGTCATTAAGGGAGGGGTGGCCGAAACTGGAGGCTGGGATGGGACGGGAGAGCTCGGATGGACTCCAATCCAAGATCTGATAGGGACCCACGGGGCGACCCTGGCAAGCCTCTGCCCCTCTCCAGGCTTCGGTTTCTCATCTCTACATCAGGGGATGGCCAGGAGGGGCCAGTGTGTGGTTCTGTTCACAGCACAGAGACAGACTCAGTAAACGCCTGGTAAATGTAAAGTCTACACTCAGAAAGTTGAACGGGCTCTAACCGGTTTGGCTCAGTGGATAGAGCGTCGGCCTGCGGACTGAAGGGTCCCAGGTTTGATTCCGGTCAAGGGCATGTACCTTGGTTGTGGGCACATCCCCAGT
>NW_005355165.1:0-245 GCF_000412655.1 Myotis brandtii | reverse complement strand
GGGGGGGGGGGGTCCCTCAGCCTGGCCTGCACCCTTTCCAATCTGGGACCCCTCAGGGGATGTCCGACTGCCGGTTTAGGCCCAATCACATAGGTCCCTCTTGCAATCCAGGACCGCTGGCTCCTAACTGCTTACCTGCCTGCCTGCCTGATCACCCTTAACCACTCTGCCTTCTGGCCTGCTTGCCCCCAACTGCCCCCTCTGCCAACCTGCTCGCCCCCAACTGCCCTCCCCTCCTGGCCTGA
>NW_005355164.1:301448-303470 GCF_000412655.1 Myotis brandtii | reverse complement strand
TGTGTGTGTGTGTGTGTGTGTGTGTGTGCGCGGTGGGGTGGAGCCCTGAGAGAGGCAAGAAAGGTGAAGAGAATTAAGACAGGAAGAGGGAGATGGAGAAAGAGAATAAAGAAATGGGCCTGGGGAGGGAGCATTGAGGGTCATGTTCTGGGAAGCAGAGAGATTGGGACAACAGGTGCTGGGGTGTTACCAGGGGTGGAGGGAGGGGTGGGAATTCCTTGGGCCGCTATTGGGTCCCTCCTGTGTGTGCCAGGCTGAGCTCATGGCTGTGGGGAGACACAGACGTGGGGCTAGCTGGGGCTCCACCTGCAGACACAGGACAAAGGAAAGGCAGGCCACATCCTGTAAAAGTCAAGTCCACCTGGAGGACATGGGGTGAAGGCAGGAGGCAGGGCTGGAGCCCCAACTCGGAGCAAGAAGGAGGATAACCGGGGAGCCTGGAAGGTCTGAAGCCTGGGGATGGCGGTGGGGCTGGATCTGTGGGGCAGTGAGGGGTGGGCAAGGAAGGCAGCCCACGTTTGGGGAGATTACGGTGAAAAAGGTAAAGCTGGCAGAGGCTGGGAAGCAGTCAGGGGCAGGGAGAGGAGTTTGAGAGAAAGGTCAGGAAGAGAGGCGCCTGGACCGGTCCTGGGGGACGAGGGCACCAGTGGCCGGGGCAGCGGGACTCACCTGTGGTGATGGTGAGTTTGGTCCCTTCCCTGGACTGCCACACCTGCTCGCCTTCGTTCCGTGTGGTCAACTGGACTCGGCAGAAGTACCTACATTCATCCTCTCTCCGCAGGTTAGAGATCCGGAGGGAGCCGTTCCTCTGGGCCTTTGTCCAGTTCAGGGAGAGGCGGTTTTTAAAATCCTCATGGGTGAATTGCAGGGTTGTGTTGTAGATGAACTCTCCATGGAAGTCTCTCCATCTCCAGGATATACCCACTTTGGGATCACTGGCTAACTCCCCGGGGTAACAGAAGGAGAAGGGGATGTCGATGGAGCCACCCTCAGGGGCTGAGAGGTGCTCTGGTTGTTTGACTTCATAATCAAGGTTTGAAGTGCATTTTGCTGAGCCACCTGGAGGAGGGAGGGAGAGGGATGGACTTTGAAGCCACTTGGAGGGACCAAGAAGATAACCCCGGACCATCTGGCACCCTCACCTATGGGCGGAAGTGTGGCAGATAATAGGACTGGCCCTCTGGCTGGGTGTCCCCTCTCCAGGGCGGGTAGAAAGGAGGGTGAGGGATGTGGGGGACCCAGCACTGTGGGACCAGCCCAGGCCATTGCTTGTTGCAGGTGGGAAGCCTGGCTGGCCACAGCCCCTCCCTGGGGCTCCCCTGGGGCCCTGGTCAGAGCCAGGGGGTCCTGGCCACTCACCAGCCTGCAGAGATGCTGGCGGCAGCAGGGGCAGCAGCAGGAGCAGCAGCAGGGGCAGACCCATCGCCTTGCTCTCCTCGGGAGGATGAGAAAACAAGCAGAGCCTCTAGGCCAGAGGGGAGGCTCTGTGGAGGGGCTGCCTCAGGCTAATCTGACCACCGGAGAGGCAGGAGCAGGCTCCTTCCGAGGACTGGGAGGTGGGAGCCCTCCCCAAACATGCCTGCCCAGAATGAACAGCACTTCCTTTTACAATCTGGCTTCTTCTTTTCTGATATTGCCAAAGAGCTTCCCCTGTGGTCAGTGACCAAGAGCCATGATATTGGCCCCCCAGTCCCCACCTTCATGCTGATGGGTGTGGTCCTGACCTGGGCTGCCTGGGGCCTCTCCCCTCCCACCTCAACGCCCTGTCTCTGCCAGGGACTTTCCCATCTCCTTAGGAGTCAGTCCCGTCTCTGTCTCTCACTCGCTCTCCTTTTCTCTGCTTCTCTGAGTGCCTCTCAGCCTCTGTTTCTCTCATTGCAGGGGAAGGGGCAGCAGCAGGACCAGCTCAGGCTCTCTCCAGAGAGGAAAGGCAGCCAGGAGTCTCTGTCCAGCTACAGCCCCTGGAAAAGGAGGGGGGAGGCGCTGGTGGAGATGCCCCCAGCCCCAGCCCCAGCCCCAGCC
>NW_005355164.1:274505-301270 GCF_000412655.1 Myotis brandtii | reverse complement strand
CCAGCCCCAGCCCCATCCCAGGTGCATCCAGCTGGCTCTTGGTCACTCGCCCTCCCCTGTAGTTCACAGGCAGAAACAAGACCCACAGGCCCCATTCTGTTCCCTCTGCATCTCACACCCTCGCTGGGATTAAGAGGTGAGTGTGGCCTGACACTTCCATCTCCCCAGAGAGTGGCTTTCTGGAGCCCATGCCTTTACCCACAGAATTCAAGTGTGGATCTGCAGGGCCCTCTGTTCTCACCCCTTCAGTTGTGAGACAACCAAGGCTCGGAGAGGGTGTGCCCAAGTCCGTGACTCTCAAGTGATGGGTCCAGGACTGGAACTCCACTCTTGCTGAATCCACAGAGCCTTCTGGATGCTTCTACCTGGCTGCACCACAGAATCTCTAGGCCTCAGCACCAGAGTGCAGAGCTCTGAGGGCTGAGCCGCAGGAGGCTGTATTTTTATAATGCTCCTTATATGATCCCATCCACTGCTGTGGGAGCCCTGGCTAATCCAGAGTCTTCCCTGGACAGAGGGGGTTAAGGCTCAGAGCAGTAATGGGTCACCCCAGTGACAGTCCCTGGGACCATCCCTACTGGAGGGCACTGCCCGCCTGTGACGTGGTGAACGGGGAGAGAGGTTGGGAACTGGGACCTTTGGTGACTCACAGGAGGCTCTGCCCATTGCCTCCCCAGAACGAGGTTGCCATCAACTTACTGAGTAGACTGTGGGAGTGGGTGGGCATGATTTCATCAGAGGAAGTGGCCTTGGTCTTTTGGAGATGGAAGCAGCAGACAGACTTCCTTCCTTCCTGCCTTTATTTATTTATTTATTTATTTTAAATGTTTTTATTGATTGCAGAGGGAAAGGGAGAGGGAGAGAGAGAGATAGATACATCAATGATGAGAGAGAATCATTGATTGGCTGCCTCCTGCATGCCCTACACTGGAGATCGAGCCTGCAACCCGGGCATGTGCCCTGACTGGGAAATGAACCATGACCTCCTGGTTCGTAGGTCGATGCTCAACCACTGAGCCACGGGGGCCAGGCCTGACTTTCTTTTTAATCAGTTTCTTCCCCAATCCTAACATGTTTCTTCTACACTTCTTCCACAGCCAGCAAGGCAGTCCCCGCCTATCTCTGTATCTGCTTTCTTTTACCCCCTCTCCAAGGCCTGAGAAGAAATGTTTCTGGTTTTTGTGGAACCCTCTTATCTGCGTCAGGCACTAAACATCCATTGCCTCATTTCAGCTTTACAACATTCTGTGGTGGGTTTATTGCTATCTTCACTTTATCCACAGGGATGTTGAAGCATCTTCACTCTGTTGACTAACTCCTTGTCTCTTCTTCCTTGTTCCTTCTACTTGCTGTAACTTAATTTAGTCCATCTCAGAACTTTTCTCTTGTCACCCATATGCCTGAAGGGACAAAGAGAGGGAACAGTTATCAGCACCTAGAATAAATGCCCCTAGGTGCAGGGAGAGGGCCTTTGGTGGAGGCAAATAGCAACTCAGGGTAATTCAATAGGGAGAGGATCTCCTCCCCTTGGTCAGCAGATGTCTCCCATGGGCAGGTCCCAGTGGTCAACCAGAGGGCGAAGGCCCCAGGTTATGTGGTCAATAGGAATCAGCCGTCATGCAGGGTGGAGAAGGTCGAAGAGTGGATTTAGGGGGATGAGGAACAAGTGGATAATCTAACATCCCACTTGTTGCATTCTCCATCATTAAAAAAATTAATAAACTTTTAAAGACAAGTTTTAGGTTGAACTGAAAGTATAGTGAGTTTTGAGTAGGCGAATTAACTTGCCCTGATAAAAGCTCTTTCATGGTGTCCTATTATGTGACACCTTTGAAGCCATGGCCTTCAATGTCATGCTTGTTCCACTTTCCCTGACCTCTCTCTCCACCCTTCCCCTTGCTCTCTAGGTGCAACCATCCTGCTCTTCTTCCATTTCCTCAAACTTCTCACACAGCTTTCCACCACAAGACACTAGTCCAGGGGTGGGCAACCCCTGGCACGCGTGCCAAACATGGCACGCCAGTAACTTTTGCTGGCACGTGAAACCCTCTCTTATAATCTTCCATTTACAATTGTGAATCTTTGTTCTCAGTGATGAATTTTGTTAAGTCTCGTAATAGGAGTAGCCTGATGGATGAAAGTAGTAGCTCGCGCATATCTCTGAAGGTCACGAAATATAAACCTGATGTAAAATCTCTGTCATCAGGGATGTAGCAGCAAAAGTCCCACTGATAATATCAAACGGAGTCATAAAGTTTTCTGTCGGACTATCAGTGTACATGTATACATTAAAAAATAAATGTATTTTTCATCATCATATACTGTGTTTTTGTCGCTCGAATGAATTTTATTATTTCTTCAAGGTTCTTCACATACGTACACCTTAAGAGATATCAAGTAGGCGTAACATGTTCTCAAAAAATTAGGGTTGGCACGCAGAAGAATTTTGAGTCAGAGATTTTGCTGGTTTTGGCACACAGTCACAAAAAGGTTGCCCACCCCTGCACTAGTCTGATGTTTGTATTACCTGAAATGCTTCTGCTCCCTAATTCTACTTCCACCCTTCAAATAACTTATATGACTTTGTTAGACCTCAGTACAAACATTGCTTCCTCAGGGAAGTTTTCCTGATCCCCAAACCAGATCAATGTAACTTGGGATGCAGCTTTGGGATACCTGGTGCTGTTTCTTCCTAACATTAATCACAAGTTACCCTTCATGTTTATTTCATTGAATGCTCTCTCTCTGCTAGAAGCTCCATGAGAGCAGACTGTGCGTGCTTTTGCTTCCTGTGCCATCCCCTGTACATTGCACAGAGCCTGGCACATAACAGGTTCTCAGTAAATAATTTTTTGGGGGAAAGGTCAGTAAATATTTTTTTAATAAATGAATATAAGCCAGAGAGATAGCCAGAAGAATGGAAACCTATGAGACTCTCTATGTCCTGAGAATTGGGAGCTTTGCTTTACGAGTTTTAAAAAAAAATCACCCTAGCCGGTTTGGCTCAGTGGCTAGAGCGTCAGCCTGCAGACCGAAGGGTCCCAGGTTCAATTCTGGTCAATGGCAGGTACCTCGGTTGCAGGCTCCTCCCTAGCCTGAGCCCTGCTTGTGCAGGAGGCAACCAATTGATGTGTTTCTCTCACATCGATATTTCTCTCTATCTTTCCCTTTCTCTAAAAATCAATGGGAAAATATCCTTGGGTGAGAATTTTTTTAAAAAGTGCATTTTTGCCTTTTATTTATTTTTATTTTAATTAATTAATTTTTTAATGTAGCAGTCAAGATTTAATTTAGTTCCAGACACAGTGTTATCAGGTTTTACTCATTCTCACCAAATTTCTCCTGTATCATGTTTGGTTGGGAAGCCCAAGTACAATTTATTTTGGTGCCCAACTCCCCTGGGCTTTATGACACACCAATAGATTTGACTTTTTTTTTTTTTTTTTAAAAAACACTCTTTTTTTCTTATGTGACTCTTTTTATTTATTTAAAATACAGGTTTTACCCATTTTTACCAAATTTCTCCTGTATCATGTTTGGTTGGGAAGCTCAAGTACAATTTATTCTGGTGCCCACACCCCAATGCCCCTGGGCCTTTGACACACCAATAGATTTGACTATTTTTACCCACCACATATTTCTTTACAAAAACAGACCTGGAAAATTCCATTAGGAAAATCGAAGCAGGGTTCATGAATGTGCTTGCTGACAATCAGTTTTGTTAAATCATAAACTAGCTCAGCAAAGTATTTTGTACCAAAGCAATCTCAGCAGTTCTCATAATTATATTACTTCCCACTTAAACTGTTCCCCAAGTAAAATGTACATTTATTTGACAAGTTAATCAATACTTGAACGGAAGAGATTTTGACAATGTCATTATGTTCAGTGTTTATACCTGCCTTGAATGCTTGTTCACAAGGGGGAAAGAGTTCCTAATATTTTTATAACTTATCTTCTCATTATCCCAAATAATTTGCTATTATACCATATGAGGTAGAACCTCCCTACACTCCTGTCTCGATTGAGGGGAGAAAAATAGATAAGAAATTCGTGAAAATAACTAGCTTATGAAAATGCTTGTTTTTAGGAAAGTTGGGATTATTAAAAAATGGCACAGGATTGGGAGTTAAAATATCTGGGAGACAAAAGCTCTTGGTTCAGTTTTGACACTAACTCTTTGGCCTCATGCAGGTAACTTCTCATCTAGGTCTTCAGCAACCTCCTCTGTAAAGTGAAGAATTTAAATGATCCTACATTCCTTTCTCTGTCTAAACATTCTCTAACACTGAGTTTATGAGTTTCTTTGGGTTATGGTCAGAACTCTACAGAGTTCAGACAAAGGTAACAAATTTTAAGATAGCAGGAGTTATTTTTGCATGGCCAGTAAGCCTTTTAAAACCCAAGTCTTCAAATTGAGCTACCTTCATAACCCTCTTCTTAAATTTAAATATTGTTTCCTGTCCTTTTTTCTTATGTGTCTCCACCACCTACACACACACACACACACACACACACACACACACACACACACACAAAACAAAACCCTAAAACCCCAAACAAAAACCCCCCACCCTCCTGTGTTTTCTTCCTTTTGAATTCTTGAAAGACAGCATATAATCACATGTTTTTCTTTGGCTGCCTCTTGTCACCCCATTTCCACTGTTTGAGCTTTTCTCCAAGTAGGTAGATGCAGGCAGTAAAGATGTAGTTGAGAGAGAAGGCTGCTAGACCCACTGGGCTGAGTTTGGCAAACACAGGATATACCCACGTACCAGTCTCAGAGTAGATCCATAGGACCCTGCTAATGTAAGGAAGACTAGCAGCAGCCAACACGGTGAGGCCTTTCTTCTTCAATAGATAGCAGTGTGGCCTGAAGATGACTTCAACCAGGGAGAAGGGGAGTGTGAACGTGTGCATGGCATGATTGAGCCACACTGGAAAGATATCATCTAAGGCCGTAGGGTAAATGAGTTCTCCATCGTAGAGAAAGAGGATCCAGAAGGACAAAAATACAAATGTGGATACAGGAAAAGCCAGTGCGGTGAAAAGCAGGTCTCTGAAGGCAGTTATTAACTTAATGTCTTTTTTCCCTTTAATTCTCTTCAGCACATCTTCCATGCAGGCGACCCCATAGAAAATGGCCTGCAAGAACAGATTAAGGAATGTCAAGTACTTCTACTGTCCACCGTTTAGAAAGATTTTGGACATCTGCTTATTCCTTCCTTTTTGTGAGATGTGATAATTGAGGAAAATATACCAGATCAAAACAAGGAAGTGGTATGCACATGGTGAAGTCCTCGTCATGGCTCACTCTGACCAGGAAACTGTGAACGTCTGAAGTGGCTTTGGTCTGGCGTCCTTGTGCTGGGTAAGGGCTGAAGCCCTGCAGCAGGCAGGGGAGCGGCGAGACAAGGAGCCCTTGGTTCTTGTCTTCTTGAGGGAAAGATTTCAATCAAGAGACAAAGTGTTGAAAAGCAACCAAGAATTTATTGACCACAGCAAAAGTATATTTAGGACAGCAAAACAAGGAGGGCATGGAAGAAGCAATAGGAGAGCCTAGGCTGGACTGCCTTAGCTCACTGGGAAGTAGAGAATGGGGGCCTTGGAGACAGGTCCAGGGGGTTAGCCCTGGACAAGATGCTGCTGCCCATTGCTCCCTTGGTTGCAAGTCTCGTAGAGTCCCTTAGAGGTTAGGGGATGCATGCCTGTGGGAGAAGGAGAGAGGGAAGGGAATGGCACTGGAGTGCTCCCTGGAGAGGGAGAGAAAAAGAGAGAGGGGACCCATTTTTTGCCTTTTAAATGGAAAGGTAAAAACTGTGAATAAATAGCAAAAAGGTTTCTTTTGTTCTTATGAAAGAACTCTGTAAAAACCGGAAGCTGACACAGGTTCAAGTTCTTAAGACCCAAGCTGTGAAGATGTGGATGTGACTGAGACACATTGTGCCATATTAAGGTAAAATAACTCTCATAAGGAGGGGAGGGAGAGTGGAAAGTTAAGCTGGTACGTAGGTATCTCACCTTTATTCTTTAGCATTATTTCACCAGTGAGGCTAAAAATTTACAAATTGCTATAATGCAGTGTTTTTTTTTCTTTTACATTTGAATTTATTTATTTATTTATTTTAGCAAAAACAGAAATATATCATTGGGAAAGTGTATCAAATGACTAACCCAAGAAAGACCCTCTTTTATTTTTTAAATTGAGATACAATTATCAAATAACATTGTTAGTTTCAGGTCTACCACACAATGATCCAATGTATACAAATATTGTGAAATGATGACTACAATAACTAGCTAACATCCATCATCACACATACAGTGGGGCCTTGACTTACGAGTTTAATTCATTCCGTGATGGAGCTCGTAACTCAAATTACTTGTATGTCAAATCATTAAAGTGAACAAGTGAGACACGTGATGCTGGGCTGATGTTGTGGCGTTCACTGAGACATTCGCTGCGCCAACTAGCGGTGGGGTATCTGAAGCTGGCTCGTAACCCGAATTTTAGCTCGCAACTCAAAGCAAAAAATCGGCCGAGAGACGGCTTATATCTCGAAAAACTCGTTAGTCGGGACACTCGTAAGTCAAGGCCCCACTGTAGTTACAAATTTTTTTCTTGTGATGAGAACTTCTAAGATTTACTTTCTTAGCAACTTTAAAATATGCAATACAACATTTTTTTTTTAAAATATATTTTATTGATTTTTTACAGAGAGGAAGGGAGAGAGATAGAGAGTTAGAAACATCGATGAGAGAGAAACATCGACCAGCTGCCTCCTGCACATCTCCTACTGGGGATGTGCCCGCAACCCAGGTACATGCCCTTGACCGGAATCGAACCAGGAACCTTTCAGTCCGCAGGCCGACGCTCTATCCACTGAGCCAAGCCGGTTTCGGCATGCAATACAACATTTTAAAGGATTTTTAACTCATATTTAATTACAATATACTTGTAATGATGACACCTCACTCTCTAAACATTTCTGTTACTCAACATAGGAGAACTATTTGTAGGTACTAAATTCTATAGGTGGGAAAATCAGTATGACTAAAATGATTATTAAAATTCTACTTCTACATGTTCAAACCACACTCCAGCAAGTGGCATAGTACAGAAGGATGATGAATTATTAATCACAGTCTTTCAGTTAGTTCATTGATTTGAAAGTGGTAAAAGTTGAAGGTTAAAGTTGAAGGTTGACCAATTAGCTCTGAATAGAGCAATCCTCCTGAGTCCGAAGATTCTCCAGTGGACCCCATTCAGTTGCCTTTATCTGACTCCTCCAAAGACGAGGTGCTGGTAAAGTTCTCATGCAATACTGTATTATTTACTACTAGAGACCCGATGCATGAAATTCGTGCAAGAGTAGGCCTTCCTTCCCCTGGCTGCTGGAACTGGCTTCCCTCCAGCACCTAGGACCCGGGCTTCCCTCGCAGCCCCAGCTTCATCCGGAAGGATGTCTGGAAAGATGTCCGGTCTAACTAGCATATTACATTTTTATTATTATAGATTATTATAGACGTGGGAACAACATTGGCACTTTATTTAGTTATGACAAACCCATCACTCACAAGGCAGTACATCTGATTATATCAATCTGGGACCCCTCGGGGGATGCCCGACTGCCAGTTTAGGCCCCATCCCTGCCTGCCTGCCTGATCACCCCCAACAGCCTCCTTCTGCTGGCCTGATCACCCCCAACTGCCCTCCCCTCCTGACCTGATCGCCCCTAACCGCTTCTGCCTCAGCCCCATCACCATGGCTTTGTCTGAAAGGATGTCCAGAAGGTCTCTAATTAGCATATTATGCTTTTATTAGTATAGATAGTCACATGCAGTCATTACATCCCAGGACTTATTTATTTTATAACTGGAAGTTTGTACCTTTTGACCCCCTTTATTTATGTTACTCATGCCCCACCCTCACCTCTGATAACCTGTATCAGTGATCTAATTTTTGTCTTGTTTTTTTCAGATTTAAGATATAGGTGAGATCATATGGTAATTGCCTTCCTTTGTCTAACTTACTTCACCTGCATAACATCTTCAAAGTCCATCTAGGTTGTCGCAAATAGCAATATTTCTCTTTTTTTATGGCTGAATACTATTCCATTGCCTATACATGCCATATTTTCTTTATCTATTAACCCATTGATGGACACTTAGCTTGTTTCTATGTCTTGGCTATTGTAAATAATGCTGCAATGAACATTGTGGGCCCAGATATCTTTTTAACTTAGTGTTTTCCTTTCCTTTGGATAAATACCCAGAAGTGAAATTGCTGGGCCATATCAGTAATATTTTGTTTGACTGAAGTTTGACTTTTGTTATTCTTTTAGGACATCAACTATACTTCCTGAGTTATTACATATTTGAAATGTTTGTTTGTTGCCTTTGTAGCTGAATAATACTTTAGCTAAGTGCAAAATTCTTAAGTTTTTTAGTTTGTCAGCTTTGCAAGCATTGTTCCACTGGCTTCTAGTGTTGAATGTTTTTGTTGTTGTTTGTTTTTGGTGTTTTGCTTTTGTAAATATTTTTTTAATGATTTCAGAGAAGAAGGGAAAGGGAGAGAGAGAGAAACATCAATGATGAGAGAGAATCATTGATTAGCTGCCTCCTGCATACCCTCTACTGAGGATTGAGCCCACCAACCCAGGCATATGTTCTTGACTGGAATCAAACCCGGGACCCTTCACTTCTCGGGCCAATGCTCTATCCACTGAGCCAAACCAGTTAGGACTTAATGTTGTTTTTGATTAATTTAAGTCAGTGGTTCTGAACCTTGGCTGCACATTAGAATCACCAGGGAATCTTTTTAAAATCCTGATTTCTGGGCCTCATCCTCCGGAAATTCTGTTTCTTTGTTACTAATGTTGTGGCCCCACACCATAACAAAGAAACAGAATTTCTGGAGGATGAGGCCCAGAAATCAGGGTTTTAAAAAAAGATTTCCAGGTGATTCTAATGTGCAGCCAAGGTTCAGAACCACTGATTTAAGTCAATCTAAGTTTTTCTCTTGTAAGTGACTTAAGCCTTTTTTGCTTAAATGCTTAAAGGATTATTTCTTTATCTTTAAAAAACCAGTGATTTTACAAGTGATGCCCTGATGCTGGCTGTTTTGTGTCAGATTTCCTGGTGATGCATAATAACATGGACTTCAAACATGTAAAAGAAATGGTCTAAATGACAAGTTGAAAAATCCACAATTGTGTGAATTATGACATGGATTCAGTGCATTAGAAAGGTCAGACAAGGGGAATAATGGCTGAGGCAGAGCTTGCAGGCTTAATCATCACACCAGCTTCTCTGTCCACACAGCCCAAGGCAGAAGCATTCAGGTGGGGCAGATGAAGGAGAGGAGGGAGTCCACCTCGTTTTGGACAATGAGCCGCACTGGGTGGATGCTGTCAGGCAGGGCCAGGCTGGAGGTCATTTCCCAGGCATCCACAAAGGCCACACGGAGGTCAGCAAAGGCAGCTCGGAGGAGCCGGTTCACCTGGAGGGTGAACCAGTCACTGCCATACACGGACTTGTAGCCAGTGTTGGCCAGTTTGATGACCACAAGAGTGTGGGGCTCCCGGGCCAGCAGCGCAGCCACAGCTGCCCGGATCCCTGCCAGTCGCTGCGCAAAGACGGATGGAGGGAAGGTGGTGAAGTGTGCGCCCAGCCCCAGCACCACCACGGTGTGGGGCCCCCCAGCCAGGCCTCCCAGCTCCTGGACCACAGAGTGCAGGGAGGCCACTGGTGTGCGGAGGGAGCGCAGGGGCCAGCCGTGGGCCCGCCAGTGCAGCACTATGTTCCGCGTGGTCTCTACGGCCATCAGGGGCCCTGTCTGATACGTGACGTGTAGATCCATGGGCTTCAGGGCTGTGGGAGAACAAGAGAAAAGGCTTAGGGGTTAATATAGGACTGTATTTCCTGGTTTAAAAATCTAGCACCATTTTCCTCTATCATTCTATGGCCCAACCATCGATTTTGCTCTCCTTAATCTATAATATTGTCAGTGACCACCTAGTTACCAAGTCTGAAGACCCAGTTCTCAGTCCTTCATCTCCCTGGCTCCTTGAGCATTTTGTCTTATTGATTTCCCTTTGGAATCCCTTCCCTTTCTTAGCAGTGTGTTGTCACTCTCTACAGTCTCCTTGCAGATCTAACGCTCCAACTCAGATTCACTCACTGGTTCCACCCCTGTATAAAGACTTGAGTCAGGCTAGAGATTCAGGGTTGCCCAGTTTATGTCTTTGCACAATGGTGGCCAGCCTAGGGGGCCTGAGACTCCTGAAATCCAGTCTGTCTGCTTTGTCATGTGCCCTGGCAGAGAGCTATACACATCTACAGAAAAAGGCCCTTACTTTCTTTGCACGAAGTCTCTACCTGCTCGCCCCACCGTGTGCTCCATGGCTGTGTGGGCACAGAGGGGCACCTTTCTCTAGTCCACAGAAAGGTGCCAGATCAACTAGCACAGTCTCTGGTTTCCCCAGCCTCTGTCATGAGCTTCCACTCATCTTTAGAAACAGCTTTTGGCTAGAAAACTCACCCACTCCACCCGGCCATGAGCAGAATTGTCCCAAAATGATCCTGGGAAGTCACTCAACGTTGATGAGACATCGAATTAATTGGGAGTGGAGCTCCCTTTTTTCCTAAAGGGAGGGGCTGCATCCAGGCTGACCCTCCTGGGCGGTGGGAGCTTCAACCCTTCAAGCAGGAGTCAACGTCCCACAGGCCTCAAGGTCTCCAGGTGGAGGCAGCAGCTGTTTTCTAACTTCTGTGAGCAAATGACAGCCCACATGTATCTTGTACCAAGAAGTTTGTAGGTAAAAAGGAAGAACTATGGCACGTGTGTGTGTGTGTGTGGGGGGGTCTCCTCCACTAGAGCATAGACCCACCCTGTGGGCCCCACGCACCTCTCTGTAGGATGGTGGGAGGACAAGTGGGGGACGGGGCTGGGAGCTGATGCTCTTTCTCTCCTAGACTCTCAGGTTGCCCCTTTCTCCAATAAAGCATATCCCTTAATTCCTGTTATGTTATATTGTGGAGCTTGTGCCTGAAAGGCAGAGACCCCGTGTGACACTCTCACCTCCTTGAACATCTATCTTCAGAAGAATAAATACCAAAGTCTGTCTGAAGCTCAGACATCTAAATGCACTTCCAATCCCATGTCTTCAAATGCCTCATCCACATGCTCCACAGAAACCCCTCCCCCCACCTTTTTAATCCAATATGAAAAGGTATAAAATAAATATGTCATCTTCTCTCACTCCTGTCTCTTGCTCCCATATCTAGTAAGCATGCCAGTGACTTTTATTCTGAGTTCATTTTATGGTTATCCATAGTGATCTGATCACCTCCCTTCATTGCAGAGCCAATCCGTTAACAAGACTGTGAATTTTTCCAGCATATTACTTCCTTTACTGCTGTTACTCTATTTCTTGTACCAATTTAGCCTCTCTTCACCTCACATGTTGACCATGTAATTGTCTTATGACTTGTCTTTGATCTTTCTTTTTCAGTCCAGTCTATCCAACAAACCAAAAACTGCTTAAAAACAGTTGGTGTCTCCCAAATGTCACAAGACAAAACCCCTGGTTTCTCTACAATTATTTTCTTAAATTCCAACTCTATTCCTCCAGTATCCCCCAAGCAACTAATTAGTTCCGGCCAAGGCTATTTATTCATGGTTCATCAAACATATCTACTCTCCTGTTAGAGCTTCTGATTAATAATTGAGATTATGCATAATCTGGGCATTGTTTCCCATCCCTTCCTTAAGGGAATCAGGTGTCCTGTCCTTCTATATCACTCTCCTGGATCCAGGTGGATGCTTTATGCCTTGTCAAAGCCCTGGTTCTGCTCTTTTTCTCTTAGGAGTTGTGCCCTCTCCCCTCACGGCCACTCACAAGGCACAGTGTCACGCAGATACTCCCACCACTGCCGCAGCGTGGAGTCCCCCATCATGTGGATGACATGACCAGCCAGGCAGCCCAGGATGCTGTCAACAGTGGAGAAGGAGCGGCCAGAGCAGGAAAGAGAGTGCCACACTCCTCGGTGGAAGAAGCCAGAAGGCTTTGGGGCCGGGATCCCAGGATGGCACAGTTGTTCGGGGGACAGCACTGTAAGCAATTGTTTGTAAGCAAAACAATCAGTGGATACAGAAGAAAACTAAAGCTACAGGCACGGGGTAAGTGCTGCCTTTTCTGTAGGCCCCAGTGTTACTTACCCAGGCTCCTATCGCTCTCCTTGGCCACCCAGATTGGAGAAATACCCTGAGGGAGGACCTTGTCTGTCACATTCCTGAAGAGAAACCAATTGGCAAAAAAGGAATCCTTAATGGAAATGTGTTATAGGAAGGAACTTTGGGCTAAGGCGAAATGGGGGTTCTTGGGGAAAAGGAAGTTCTCAAAGTCAAGGGCATCTGTCCAGAGTCAGGGCTTCTGGGAGACAGTGAGGGCTCTAGGGCAAGAGAGGGGCTAGAAACTGGAGTTCAGGGATCCAGGCTTTTTGAATTTCCTGGCCCCAAAATTTCATCATTGTGGAAAGCAGATGTTTTAAAATGTACCTAGGAGTCTGGTGTGACTCAGTAATTGAGCATCGACCCATGAACCAGGAGATCATGGTTCTATTCCAGTCAGGGCACATGCCCAAGTCCTGGCTCTATCCCTAGTAGGGAGGATGCAGGAGGCAGCTGATCAATGATTCTCTCTCATCATTGACATTTCTCTTTCTCCCTTCCTTCTGAAATCAATAAAAAAAATATTAAAAAAAAATGTACCTAGTATTTTGGTTTTATTTAGATATGGTAAGGTCAATAGATCAGGAGATGATCGCCATGGAAAAAATAGTGGTACAGTCCTGAGATGTGGGGACATGATGCACCATGCAGGGCCACATGGGGGAAGCACCAGGCTTGGTCAAGAGGCATAAGGAGCAGGAGAAAATGTGGGCAAAAGTCTTTATTGTGTTTTTTTGCAGGAAGGAATGGGTGAGGAAAGGTTAAGAGCTGAGTAGGTTTAGGGATGAATAGTTTGAGTAATTTCAGTGGGCTCTGGGCTATAGGGGTAATCTCTACTTGTCTGGTACTTGGTCCTGAGGGATTTCAGGCAGGGAGATGGTGTCTGGCTGCCAGAGCCTGATAAAAGGAAGAGGAGTGGTGGTGTGGACTCAGGAGGGGTGGGTTGCATATCAAAGGTGTGCTCAAGACAAGTTGTTTGATATCTCTAGGAGTCAGCTAATCCTGGGAGGGGCAGTCCCACAAGGCCCCAAGATGTCAAAGCATCACAAAATACAGAACATTAAAAACATGACTTATAGGAGAAGGTGACTGGGGCATTTTACAAGAAGTCTTAACTCTCCTGTTGGTCTCACAGAACTCACTCCAGTTGGACTTTCACTCTCACACTCACTCTCAGAAATGGCAAAATTCATGATCAGTTCTCAGCCCTTGTCATTCCTGACCTTTGTCAGCCCAGCAGTAGCTCCCTCCTCCTTGAGGCTTGTTTTCCTCTTGGTTGTCAGGAGACCTCCCGCTCCTGGCAGCCCCTTTTGCTAGCCCCCTTCTTCTCAACCTCTTTATATTGGAGTGTCCAGTCCTCACTCCTCTATTTCAATCACATTCCCTCCCTTGGTGGTCTCACTCCACTTCCTGACTTTAACTTTCACATTTAGATCTCCAGCCCAGTTTCTCTGTCAAATCCAGATTTGTGTATCTGACCATCTGCCCAATGTCTCCACTTGATGGTCTGACACGTGACCACCTGCCTCACCCAGAGTTTTCCCCACTTCAGCAGATGGCAGCTCTGTCATTCCAGGTGCGCAGGCCCCAAACCCTGTAGCCATCAGAGAGTTCTCACTTTTTAGTACATCCCACGTTGTATCTCTCAGGAAATCCTATGGGTGCTGCTTCAGAATATATCTAGAAGTGAATCACTTTAGACACCTCCACCACTGCAACCTGAGGTCAAGGCTTTCTACCTTTTATTCTCCCTGCTTCTCCCTTAACCTTCTGCAGTCCATTCTCAACACAGTGGGCCAAGAAACTCTTTAAAAATGTAAATCACATCAAGTCCATCTTCTGCTCAAAAGCCTGCAGTGATCCCTTTTATCTTATACAGCAAAAACCAACATATTTAGAGAACCCTTCCTTAATTATGCCACGTCCTTCCCACAATCTCGCTGGTCTTTTCACCCACCACCTCCCTATTCTTTTTTGTTTTTAATGTATTTTTATTGATTTCAGAGAGGAAGGGAGAGGGAGAGAGAGATAGAAACATCAGTGATGAGAGAGAATCACCGATCCGCTGTTTCCTGAATGCCCATAATAGGGATCGAGCCTGCAACCCTGGCATGTGCGAGGTTGCACATGACTGGGAATCAAACCGTGCCCTCTTGGTTCATAGGTCAATGCTCAACCACTGAGTCACGCCGGCTGGGTCCACCTCCCTATTCTTTACTCCATCTACCTGTCTGTCTTCCTAATGTTCCTCAGGCACTACCAGTCATACTACTGCACACTCTCTGCCTGGAACCCTCTTCTTCCAGGTATATCCTTGGACAACTCTCTCTGCCTGTTCTCCTCTCCCCAGCACCTCCAGGACTTTGGATGGTATCTAACACAGAGTTGGGGGTAAGACTCAAGATAAGACTCAAGAGAAGCAAACATCTGAAATCAGATGATAAAAGTTCTAAGCCCTTTACATTTTTTTTTTTTTTTGTAATCCTCACCCAAGGATATTTTTCCCATTAATTTTAATTTTAATTTTTTAATATATTTTTTATTGTTTAAAGTATTACACATAGTAGTACATATATCTTCTTTTTCCCCCCCATTGACCTTCCCCCAGTCTCCCCCTTTTTTTCATTAATATTTAGAGAGAGTGAAGAGAGGGAGAGAGGGGGGAGAGAGAGAGAAACATTGATGTGAGAGAGATATGTCCTCACTCCTCTATTTCAATCACATTCCCTCCCTTGGTGGTCTCACTCCACTTCCTGACTTTAACTTTCACATTTAGATCTCCAGCCCAGTTTCTCTGTCAAATCCAGATTTGTGTATCTGACCATCTGCCCAATGTCTCCACTTGATGGTCTGACACGTGACCACCTGCCTCACCCAGAGTTTTCCCCACTTCAGCAGATGGCAGCTCTGTCATTCCAGGTGCGCAAGCCCCAAACCCTGTAGCCATCTGAGAGTTCTCACTTTTTAGTACATCCCGCGTTGTATCTCTCAGGAAATCCTATGGGTGCTGCCTTCAGAATATATCTAGAAGTGAATCACTTTAGACACCTCCCCCACTGCAACCTGAGGTCAAGGCTTCCTACCTTTTATTCTCCCTGCTTCTCCCTTAACCTTCTGCAGTCCATTCTCAACACAGTGGGCCAAGAAACTCTTTAAAAATGTAAATCACATCAAGTCCATCTTCTGCTCAAAAGCCTGCAGTGATCCCTTTTATCTTATACAGCAAAAACCAACATATTTAGAGAACCCTTCCTTAATTATGCCACGTCCTTCCCACAATCTCGCTGGTCTTTTCACCCACCACCTCCCTATTCTTTTTTGTTTTTAATGTATTTTTATTGATTTCAGAGAGGAAGGGAGAGGGAGAGAGAGATAGAAACATCAGTGATGAGAGAGAATCACCGATCCGCTGTTTCCTGAATGCCCATAATAGGGATCGAGCCTGCAACCCTGGCATGTGCGAGGTTGCACATGACTGGGAATCAAACCGTGCCCTCTTGGTTCATAGGTCAATGCTCAACCACTGAGTCACGCCGGCTGGGTCCACCTCCCTATTCTTTACTCCATCTACCTGTCTGTCTTCCTAATGTTCCTCAGGCACTACCAGTCATACTACTGCACACTCTCTGCCTGGAACCCTCTTCTTCCAGGTATATCCTTGGACAACTCTCTCTGCCTGTTCTCCTCTCCCCAGCACCTCCAGGACTTTGGATGGTATCTAACACAGAGTTGGGGGTAAGACTCAAGATTATTTTTCCCATTAATTTTAATTTTAATTTTTTAATATATTTTTTATTGTTTAAAGTATTACACATAGTAGTACATATATCTTCTTTTTCCCCCCCATTGACCTTCCCCCAGTCTCCCCCTTTTTTTCATTAATATTTAGAGAGAGTGAAGAGAGGGAGAGAGGGGGGAGAGAGAGAGAAACATTGATGTGAGAGAGATATATTGATTGGTTGCTTCCCACATGTGCCCCATCCGGGGCTGGGGATGGAACTTGCAACCCAGGTACATCCTAAGTACATGCCCTTGACCTGGAATCAAACCCGAGACCCTTTAGTGTCCGAGCCGACACTCTATCCTCGGAGCAACACCGGCCAGGGCAGATGTCTTCTTCTTAATGAGGTCTACCCTGACCCCCCTTAACATTGCAACCTGCCTTGGACATACTCCTAATCCTCACCTCCTCCATATTTAAAATTTCCCATAGTATGGATCTTCTTCTAACATCCTATGTAATGTAGTTATTGTTATGTTTATTGTTTATCATCTCTTTCTTCGGTCATATGTAAGCTTTCCCAGGGCAGGGTCCTTGTCTGTTTGTTCGCTGCTGCTTTCCCAGTGTCTGCAGCAGAGCCATACTCATAACGGGTGTGCAGTCAGCATTTGCTCAAAGAAGGGACGGACTGATTGAAGAGGTTGTGTCATAGAGGAGAGGGAACTTACTTTCAGAGAGGAGGAGGAGGAGTGCAAGAAAATATTCCTGGAATTTTGAAAGATGCCTAGGCATGGCCTATCCTAAGAGTGTTAGGGCCCTGGTGGCCCATAGAGGTATAACATTTCAGGAAGCAGGTGTGGGATTATTCCAGGGACTCTGGACCCAGTTGGAGATGCCTGTCCTAGCAGAGCTCAAGACCATACAGGCTTGGACAATGGACACTTTGAAGTGACCAGTGTGGACAGTTGACTAAAGAAGGAAAGATCCCCCATGGTCAAGTGTCAGTTCCTTGGCAGAGCCCTAGACAAGGAGAACACTCCTCACCAGCCCTGTTGCAGCGGTCCTCAAAATTCGACTAAAGTTGATGTAAAGAAAACACTTGAGCTTGGGTTGCAAATTCATGCCCACTACACATTTGTCGCATGTGTGGTTATCTGTTTAATGCCTGTATCCCATCAGTACACTGTTAGCTCCTGCAGGATGAGGCCATTCTGCTCTGTTCTCTCCCCAGGACCTCCAGGACTTTGGATGGTATCTAGCACAGAGTTGGGGGTGGGATAAGACTCAAGAGAAGCAAACATCTGAAATCAGATGATAAAAGTTCTAAGCCCTTTACACACATTAATTTATTAGTTTCTTCCACAAGTCTATGACAGTGGTATTATTACTATCCCCTTTACAAAAGAGAGAACAGAGGTACAGAGAGGATAAGTAACTTGCTAGAGATCACATGAATGCAAGCTGGCAAACAGTAACAGTTGGAGAAGGGATTCAAACCTCACAGTCTCACTCCGGAGACTCTTGGGTTTTCCTCCAAGCAACATCCTGAGACTAGGATGTCAGTATTGAATCTTAGATTTATTTCCAGTTGACTAATGCAAATGAGATCGGTGGTTCTCCCTTTCTGACCAAAGGGAGCATGAAAATTGGTCCTGGTGCTAAATATTTATGTCAGGAGGTAAATGTTAGTGGGAATTCGCCAGACAAGAAGAGTGGCCGAGAGCCTCCAGAGATGGGTGTCTGGTGGGGGCTGGCACCTCGGGTGTCTCCAGCTCAGCTTGCCTTGGTGTTTTTCCTCATAGCAGCAGTGATAACCTCCATGCTCTTTGGGGTCATGGAGCACCAGACACCTCACCTGTCAGTCCTTCCACCTAAAACATCTCTGCCTCTAGCTCTAGCCTCTTCTCTTTTTTCCTCTCAGAGGGGGTGTCCCTCCACTTCTTCTCTTCCCCATCCCACCCTCGCCCCAAGCCATCTTCTGGGACCCTGTTTTTGCTTCCTTCCCCTACTGTCTCTCTACTGGAGACCAGATGCCTGGGTCTCCCATTTTAAAAAATGCTTCCCTCATCCCTGGGGTCTCTCCAGCACCAGCCCTGCCTCTGATCTCAAGGCCAGAAGGACTCACTGTGAGCAAGTCTGTTTTCATGGTCTCTTCTCCCTCAGTCCCATTCTCTGTCCCAGGAGGCTTGCTCCCTGAGACTGAGGACAATCCTCTCCAGCACCAGCCCTGCCTCTGATCTCAAGGCCAGTAGGACTCACTGTGAGCAAGTCTGTTTTTATGGTCTCCTCTCCCTCAGTCCCATTCTCTGTCCACCCAGGAGGCTTGCTCCCTGAGACTGAGGACAATTCTCAGCCTCTTTTGCTTGGCTTACAGGCTGCAGCCTCTGTTTCTGTCTCACTCAGTGAAATCATATCCACCCTCTCTACTCTCTGACCATACATGCCGGTGACTTCTAAATCTACATCTCTCCTTGCATGGGGCCAGCAGTAGGGGGGAGGGGATTAGGACACTTCTCCTTTGCCAGGGGTCTGTGGTTCCTCCTTAAGTTTCAGCTAAATTGTCACCTGCCCTTACCATCACAGACCAGATGGGGTGCCCTTTCTCCATGTCTTCAAACCACGCAGTGCATACAGTTAAGCACCTATTACACTTCATGTTTTAAAAAGTCATGCATCTCTTCATTGAAAATGTGTAGAAGGCAGGGAAGCTGATGATTATGCATAAGTAGTCAGCACTTGGCATGGGCATATAATAGGTGCTCAGGAGGTGTACATAATAGGAGTGAACAGAGAATGATAAGGGCAGGGACTCAGGCAGAAGACTCGTAGGGACCAGGATTCAGGAGTTGGGGCAGTTTCCAAGAATGCTGGGTTTCTTACCACAGCAGCAGGGCCTCCTCTTGTGGTGTGGTCACGTTCCAGTAACGTCCACTTGAATGTCCCACCAGTGAGTCACAGGGCAGGGTGGGTGGTCGAGCGCAGAACCAGAGCTCCCCCGAATCTTCATCCCTATAGTGACAGGTAGACTCTTCCTCTCCAGTTAACAGGGGGTTAATATTGCAAGTCACAGTTTCTTCATATCCTGTGGGTCCCCGAAAATAGCCCATGAAATCGACTGTGGCCCATTGGTCCCTCCAGATTCTTCGAAGAACCCCAACTGCCTCACTGGAGTGGATTAGCCGAACTTGCACCTGGGCCTGCCCAGACCAGAAAAGGGGGAAGGACAGCAGGTATGTGCCATTCTCCAGATCCCGGACATCCCCAGGGACCCCTGCCTTCAAGTCAGGACCCAGCAGCTTTGTCCGAAACAGATCCCCACCGTGGGTCTTGGGCCTGCCCCTATGGTCTCTGGCAACAAGGATGGCCTCCAAGTAGCTTCCCAGGACATAGCTGGCTTGAGCAGGACCCTTCAGGTGGTAGGTGGAGGTCTCAGGGCTGGTGGAGGCCAAAAGGTCCCCTCCATCTCCTGGAGTCAGAGGCCAGTGCAGAAGGTGGGTCAGGTCCGAGAGCTCCGGGGGGAGAGAGCCAGAGGATTTGCGGGCAGGGAGAGGCCTTGGGGACAGAGGGACAGCACTATCAGGCCAGGAAACCCTGGTATACAAGATCTGTGGGGAGAAAAAGAGGAACCAGTCAGTGATTTTTGCCTCTTTATATTTTTTTTCTGTAAAGAAGTTTTCAATTCACCAAACTTAGTCCTCCTCTGCTTGGTGGGTCTCAGACAGGAATCCTATCTGCCTTCCTTTTTGCTGCTTCTGACCCAAAGCTGTTGTCTGAGCCACCACCACACACATCTGTAAATACCATCTCATGTTTAAAACCATATTTCTGTGAGTTTTGTTAAATCCCAGAGAATAAATAACATCTTTGTCTGCTGGTCCCTACTGGCTTCTGCTGACCACCTGCTTACTTCTGACACACACATTCCACTGCCACCAGAGGGGGTCCAGGCTTGGACTCACCCCCACCCCTCATCTCTAGCCCTCCCCACTCCTTACAAGTCCATCTTCTCTCTGGACTCCAAAACCAGAGTAAATCCACCTTCCCCTTCTATTTCTCTTTCCACAACCCCTGTCTCTACTAGACATGTCCAACCTGAACTTAGAAGGAGGAACAGTTGATGGAGTGGATATGAGGGGTCCTGAGGCACAAAGGTGAGCCATGTGCAGATAGAATGGGGTTTGGGGGAGGGAGTAGGCTGGGGCTCCAGTTCTCTTCAGCCCCCAACAAAAATCCAAGTCCCAGGTAAGCACAAACCTAAGTTGGCCTTGCTTCACAGGAAACATCCATATGGCTCAAAATCATGGTACAAGTGCTTAGCAATTCCTCCCAGGGAAGGAAGTTAATCCAGTTAGAAGGCCCATCAGCATTTGGTGGTCTCTAGCATTTATCTACCCTGCGTCTGATTTATTTTCTGACTACACCTTAGCATCAAGGATCTTGACCCTCTTTCTCAGAGTTTCCTCACAGCATAGACATTAAGTTATATAAACACACTCCTGGCCATTTGATATTACCAGGCCTCACAAGGGCCAGGGCACTAGGGATGCCCAAACACCTCTCCTTACATTTCTCCTGGATAAAATCAACATAAGCAGGAAAAAAATATTTTGGAAGTACATCAAGGAGAACTGGTACAGAGGGGAAGGGGCAGAAGGAGAAATTTCCTTCATGCAAAGTATTGAGACCTATCCTAGAGGCCCTTAATTAAGTCCCTGGAATTTGAATTTTTCTGTGTCATATCACAGGAGTTGCTGGTGCAGTTTGTGACCGAGAACTGGGGTGGCCACTGTCTGACCAGAGACCAATGTACCATGTGGTCAAGAGACATATGCAATTGTGGAATGAGACATGATATGATGGAGAATCACAAGAGACCACCAATGACTCTGGGAGTGGCTTGGGATTAAGCCCTTTATCCACAGGACCTATTGGAGCCACCACCCCTTCTTCAAGCCAATAGCCAATGAGATGGTCAACAACTGTGATCAAGAAGCAATGTCCACTTCACGCAGGTTAGTGATAGGAAGGAACCTATTTACTTTTCAGTCTCTTGGTTTTTCTTCCCAATATCGAAGGGAAAATAGAGGGAAGAAGAATGAGAAAGGTATGTGTGAGCAGAGCATGCCTCTCTCTCCAACTCAAATCAGTGGGAGCCTTAGCTGAACTTGGCAAGAGGGGAGGAGGGAGAAGGGAAGGAGCTTTAAGTAGGACATAAAGTTGAAGTTGCAAATGAATAGCACTGAGTCTTAGACAAACAAACTCGACTGATATAAGAACTGAAATTGACTTAAAATGTATGGAATTAGACTGAGATGTGATGAAGGAAGCTCAAAGGAAGGATAACATTTAACAGACAGTTGATGGCAACAATGGGAAGAATTAAAATTATTTCAAGTTTATACTCCAACTAGGTCCTCCCTAAACTGGTTGCATGTTCTTTAGTAAGTACCGGCTTCTGGTCCCTGCAGGCACATCGTGGTTTATAGCAACTGTCTTGAAGCTATATTTTAACTGCTTGGGCTTCAACAAGCAAAAACTGGGCATCTGCTATTGACTTTGATCTAAAGATCTGTTCCTAAAACTAGAGTTAAATTACCAAGACAAGAGAGCATAGGGGTTTGTTTGTGTTGTATTCCAAAGTATATCACCTCCACCCTAGGTCAGGTTGAGGGGGCTCATCTCTCTAGGGGTAGATAAGAGTTGGTAAAAAAAAAAAAAAAGGGAATGTAAAGAAAAAGGTGACATATAAAGGCCATAATGAAGGAGAGGAAAATGGACTAATTTAAAAAGCATGTTAAAATATTAAAAGCATAGTTGAAACCTTCTGAAGTGACTAGCGAACAATGGAGAGAAATATCATGCCAGAAACAAACGCTCTTCTACAAAGAATGATGTGACACTGAAATATTTTTGCCGATATTGAGTAACACAGGTTACTCAAATACTGAAAAATGCAAAAACAGGAGAAAGGCAAATGTGTTAGGTAGGAATTGCTTTTGGCTGGTAGTAATAGACACTACCTTCAGTGGCATAAACAAAGGAAGGTTTATTTTTCTCACAATAACTGTCTGGAAATAGACAATTGGTGGCCTTAGTTCAGTGTCTTAAGGATGTAAGGGCAAGGTCTTTGTGATTTCTTGACAGTTCTCTCTTGGTCCCAAGAAGGCTGCTGGAGCGCCAGCCATCATGTTTACTTTGGGATCAGCAGGAAGGAGGGATGATATAGCACCAAAATAGCTTTAAAAGTCCTACACTATTACTTTTATTTATGTTTCATTGACCACTGTTGCCTGTAGTGGAGTCTGGACATACAATCTTCCCCCTTTTCCTTACTGGGCACAGGTTTGGGTTAGTAGGGAAGAATAGGAGAATATTTCTAGAATGAGGCAAAAGCTTCAGAACCACCAGATGTAGTTCAGGAATCTGCTGAAGATGAAACCAACATGGGCTGAGAGAGAAACTACCCCCCAGGAGGCATGTTTCATGGGACAAAGCGATTTCCATGCAAGAAGCAGTGGCCATAGCCTTTGCACAGAGCACAGAAGACAAAGAGATGGTGATGGATTTTGTTCCATTGTGCCACTTGCAGAACCCACAGTGTATGCAGCAATTGGATATCAGGACCATGGAACTTAGTGGGGAACAGGAAATTAAGATGTTTTAAACATACATGATAGGGGGAAGATGGGCCCTTCAAGTAAGAGCTGATGCTGAGGGTCTTGTTACTGCACATTTTCACATGCTTTTTAAATTGGTTATTGCAGATTTTCACATTTTTTGAAAGGAAAGAAATAGCCCACACCGCTTCCTCTGCAAGAGGAAGCAACATGCAGCGGTGGATTTCCCCTGCTGCTGTTGTACGCACAGGACACCATCCATCACTCTCAGTGGGAGAAGTTTCCCAATAAAATTTAAGATCATAATGTGTGGACTTTGGACAACCTATGCAGAACAACTAGTAGTCTGGTGGGGCTAAAACCAAGAAACTTTTCTCTTCTTTGCCTATTGACTTATCTTCAGACACCTCTGAAGCTCAGCTTTGGTCTTTGGCAAAACCAGAGGTTGGATTATATTACGTACAGGGCTCTAAGAACTCTGTTTTCTGGTTTGCTGCTCAGAAGAGGGGGAATTTACCATCATTTTCTAAATCAAGTGGGTGTGAGTCTTGTGTGGTGATAATATAAGAGTCCTATTGAGCATAGAGGCCCTTCTTGCTTCTTTTCTCTCTTCCCCCATCTCTGAACTCTCAGGACTTGCAAATGTGAGACAGTGATTCTGCATATGTGCATCTCTTGTGCAGAACCAGCTCCCCTAAAGGCAGGTTTCCAAATGTCTAGATTTGGGGAGGGTGTTTCTGACTGACACTGTTGGTTGCCTATCCAATATCCCATTTTTAATTGGGGTAGAATAAAGCCAAATGTAATACATTATCATCATGCAATACATTATTATTGGTCCGAGCCAATAATGACATTCACATTCCACATTTTTTCAATTTTCTCGAGAATTTCCCAGTTCTGGTTAATAAGATATGAGGAGAGAGGTATCGGAGACAGCTTCCACTCACCTAATAAAAGGGACCAGCTTGATGCCCTATTTTATTTCCACCTGGGATGTGGATTCAGTGCCTGGAGATGCATCAAACATCTTGCAATAAGAAAGGAAAGGCCATTTCAAACCTTGTTTGTCTTCCACTCCCCACATAATTCTGGTGCTGAGTGTCACAGGAAACACTCATATCATGATAGGATCTCTGGCTCTTTCTTTGTGTCATGATGCTGAGTTGGCACAGTGTGGGATAGGAGTGTTCCTGGAAGCCATTCCTATCCCAAGACATTTAGCTATAACTTAACTGTATGCAGGAATGACTGAAAATTACATTAAATAAAAACTAAATGTTCCTCAATTCAAACTTCCTTTAATGGGCTCTAAAAAAAGAAAAAAAAAAGAGCCTCTGACCACTCCAACATCACCTGACATGAAAGAAGCTGTAATAGAAAGATACATGACCTTCCCAGGTTGAGATTAAAATATTTTACGATGTAAATTTTACAAAAACACATGACACTGTTAGCATCCTTCCCAAGGTCTTGGAAGAGATCTATATAAATGAAGGACTCTGAAACTTGGCTTCCTGGCAAATATACCTCAGGTTATGACTATTGCAAAGCCAACTCTGCCCCCAGCCAACTGCAATATGAGATACCATCCTATCAAATAAAAGACAAAAAGGGTAATTAACCGTACCTCTGCTATGCTTCCCATGGGCTAATCAGCGAGATATGCAAATTAACTGCCAACAAAGATAGTGGCCGGCAGCCACTCAGCTGAAGCGAACAGGAGGCTTGCTTGCTCCAGTGATGGAGGAAGCCAAGGTTCCCCGCCTGCTGCGGCCTGGCTCTGAGCTCCGAAAGCAACAGCTTCAAAAGCAACAAAGTTTCAATTATAGAAGCTAAACAAACTCCAGATACCTGCTTTCAGCCAGCCGCAGCCTCAGAGCTGGAAGCACCAGTGAAGGCAACAGAGTTTCAATTATAGAAGGTAAATAAATCCCAGAATAAAAAAAAAAAAGAAAGAAAGGAGAGGCTGGGAGCTTCAGTCACAGGCCAGCCTGCAAACGGCCCTCAGCCCCTCACCCAGGATAGCCAGGCATCCCAGCAGGACCCCCCACCCTGAAGGGGCTGTGGCCAGCCTGCAAACGGCCCTCAGCCCCTCATCCAGGCTGGCCAGGCACCCCAGCGGGACCCCCACCCTGATCCGGGACACCCTTCAGGGCAAACCAGCCGGCCCCCACCTGTGCACCAGGCCTCTATCCTATATAGTAAAAGGGTAATATGCAAACTGACCCTAACAGCATAAAGACTGGGAATGACTGGTCACTAAGACACACACTGACCACCAGGGGGCAGACGCTCAATGCAGGAGCTGCCCTCTGGTGGTCAGTGCGCTCCCACATGGGGGAGCTCTGCTCAGCCACAAGCCAGGCTGATGGCTGCCAGTACAGCGGTAGTGGTGGGAGCCTCTCCTGCCTCCTCAGCAGCGCTAAGGATGTCCGACTACAGCTTAGGTCTGCTCCCCGCTGGCAAGTGGACATCCCCAGAGGGCTGCTGGGCTGCCAGAGGGATGTCTGATTGCCAGCTTAGGCCCAATCCCCCAGGGAGCAGGCCTAAGCCAGCAGGTGGTCATCCCCCGAGGGGTCCCAGACTATGAGAGGGCACAGGCCGGGCTGAGGGACCCCCCCTCAAGTGCACAAATTTTTGTGCACCGGGCCTCTAGTAATTTATAAGACACATCTCAATTTCAGAAATGTTCAAGTATGAAAAAACAGACATCTTAGAATTGACAAAATATGGTATTTGCAACATATATAATAGACAAATGATTAAACCCAGAAAATAGGAGGAATGAACACAAATCAACATGAAAAAGACAAATAATTCAATACAAAAATGGGCGAAGTATATAAACAGGCAATTTATAATATATATAATTGTTAATTTCAGAGCAAAAGGGAGAAGGAGAGAGAGATAGAAACATCAATGATGAGAGAGAATCATTGACCAGCTACCTCCTGCACTCCCCCCCCCCTACTGGGGATAAAGCCAGAAACCTAGGCATGTGCCCTGACCAGGAACTGAACTGTAACCTTCTGGTTCATAGGCCAATGCTTAACCACTAAGCTATGCCAGATGGCCAAAAAAGGCAATTTATAGAAGGGAAACTTTAAAAAGAAAATAAATGTCAGGAAAAAAATGCTCAACTAATTTAGTTATATAAGTTAGGAATGGTTTAGCTGCCGATTACAGAAAACCCAACACATAATGGCTTAAGAATGATGGTCTTATTTTTCTCACACAACACCATGTCCAGGAGTAGGACATCAAGGGATGGTTAGTGGCTCAACAACGTCATTCAGAATCCAGACTATCTACTATCTTTATCATGTTACTTGTTGCCCATAGTGCAAGATGGTTGTACCTCCTATGCTCATGTTCATGTACCAGCAAGAACATAGGGAATGGCAAATTGTGCTTGGTGCATTTCCCCCCTTTTTTTAAAAATTAAATCTTTATTGTTCAGATTATTACATTTGTTCCTCTTTTTTCCCCCCATAATCCCCTCCTCCCAGTTCCTGCCCCACCCTTCGCCCTCACTCCCCACCCACTGTCCTCATCCATAGGTGCACGATTTTTGTCCAGTCTCTTCCCGCATCTCCCACACCCCTTTCCCCCCCAAGAATAGTCAGTCCATTCCCTTTCTATGTCCCTGATTCTATTATAATCACCAGTTCATTCTGTACATCAGATTATTTATTCACTTGATTCTTAGATTCACTTGTTGATAGATGCATATTTGTTGTTCATAATTTGTATCTTTACCTTTTTCTTCTTCCTCCTCTTAAAGGATACCTTTCAGCATTTCATATAATACTGGTTTGGTGGTGATGAACTCCTTTAGCTTTTCCTTATCTGTGAAGCTCTTTATCTGACCTTCAATTCTGAATGATAGCTTTGCTGGATAAAGTAATCTTGGTTGTAGGTTCTTGGCATTCATCACTTTGAATATTTCTTGCCACTCCCTTCTGGCCTGCAAAGTTTCTGTTGAGAAATCAGCTGACAGTCGTATGGGTACTCCCTTATAGGTAACTGACTTTTTTTCTCTTGCTGCTTTTAAGATTCTCTCTTTGTCTTTTGCTCTTGGCATTTTAATTATGATGTGTCTTGGTGTGGTCCTCTTTGGATTCCTTTTGTTTGGGGTTCTCTGCGCTTCCTGGACTTGGAAGTCTATTTCTTTCACCAAGTAGGGGAA
>NW_005355164.1:265226-273963 GCF_000412655.1 Myotis brandtii | reverse complement strand
TAGGGAGGTGCTAATCTAGCCTTTGCCTGAGGCTATCCGGCAAATGCCTCTGTGCAGGGCTTGGGCGGGGCGGGTCCCCGGGGATCAACAGGGTGGGCGGAGCGAGCAGTTATGGCTGCTCTCAGTTCCGTCCCCAGGGGCTCTTCTTCTTGGAGTCCCAGCAACCGCTGCAAACCTCGGAGAGAAAGCTGCCTTCGAGTTCCGACTGAAGCCAGACAGTTCCGCTTCCGTTTGAGTCCAGAGTCTGAGGCTCCCTCCGGATTGAAACAGACAACCGCGCCCTCAGCCACCAGCCCGCGCCGCGCGCACTCCGCACCTTAGTATTTTACTTCAGCACTGCGCCTCCTCTGATTCTCGGTTCCTCCTAGTTGTAGAACTTCCACTCAGCCAGCCTTCCTGTGGTTCTGGATGATGTCCATTCCGCCTTTTAGTTGTATTTTTGAAGTGGTTGTTCGAGGCAGCAAACTCCGGCGTTAACCTATGCCGCCATCTTGGTCGGTTGTCTCGAATTTTCCCCTTTTAATTAGGGGGAAAAACCACACATTTCTCCAAAATCTCCATTCAGGAGTTTTCCGCTTAAATTTTGCTTATGGGAGAGGGCAAATTCAGTGTCCTACGCTACAGCCATCTTAGACCTCCTCCTGCTTATATTACACTAGAGGCCCGGTGCATGAAATTCATGCACGGGTAGGGTCTCTAGGCCTGGCTGGTGATCAGGGCCGATCTGTGGGGTGACTGGTGGGGTGTTCAGGGGCGCCCCAGCTGGCACCCGCCTTGGCTGGCCTGGAACTGCCTGCTCACTGGCCCTACGCCTCACTGCCACCACCGGTTGCCTCCCTCTGTGGGGCGACTAGCAGGAGATTGGGAGTCCCCCACCTGCCTTGACTGGCCAGGGGCCTGCAGGGTGGGGGCAGCTCCTGCATTGAGTGTCTGCCCCCTGGTGGTTAGTGTGTGTCATAGCAACCAGTCGTTCTGTCTTTTGGTAGATTTGCATATTAGCCTTTTATTATATAGGATTATATAGGACTAGAGGCTCAATGCACAAAAATTCATGCAAGAGTAGGCCTTCCTTCCCCCAGCTGCTGGCACTGGCTTCCCTCTGGTACCCAGGACCCAGGCTTTGCTCTGGTCGCCACTGCCAGGCACCCAGGACCTGGGCTGCTTCGCTTCAACCGCCGCCGCCGCCAGACACCTGGGACCTGGGCTGCTTCACTCTGGCCACCTCTGCCACCCATCGGATTCCCCATGGTTCCCCACTTGCCATGCTGCGATCAGAGCCTGTGGAGGGGGAGGGACTGAGAGGTGGTCAATGCACCTCATAGTGACTGGTTGAGCGGTTGTTATGGTCGCTGGCCTTTTATTATATAGGATATCTGTAGAATATGTATTGATAATACCTTTTGCATGTCCACTATTGATCATTTGTGTCTATTATTTTTTCCTGATTAGTTCGACTAGAAGCTAATCAATTTTATTGATCTCATAGAACCAACTTTCAATGAATTAATTTTTTTATATTGATTTTCTGTTTTCTATCTTATTTATTTCTGCTAGGATATTTTTTTCTTTCTTCTAATTTCATAGATTTTAATTTGCTCTTTTTTCTAGTTTCTTGAGATGGAAACTGAATTAATTGATTTGAGATCTTACTTCTTTTCTGACAAAGACATTTAATACTATAAATTTCCCTCTGAGTATTCCACAAAATTTTATAGGCCTGTTTTCATTTTCCTTCCATTCAAAATACTTTCTAATTTCCTTTCAGAGCTCTCCTTTGACCCATTAGGTTATTAATAAGTATATTATTTAGTTTCTAAATATTTGGAGATTTTCTAGAAATCTTTCTGTTATTGATTTATAATGTATTTCAGTAGTGATCAGAGGACACAACTTTTTATTATTTAAAACATTTGAAGAGAGAGAGAGAAAGAGAGAGAGAGAGAGAGAGAGAGAGAGAGAGAGAGAGAAAGAGAGGAATTCATTTGTTAAGGAGCAAAATATTAATGACCATAACCAGGTTAGGCCTGGATTTCAATATATATAAGACAGCAGATGAAGGAACTGAATTTTCTTAGTATGAAACTGCCTGATTTATGGGAGAAAGTGAAGAGGTTCTGGGATACAAGAGGACAGGGTGGCCCAAAAACTTATTGGTCTATAGTCGTATCAGGAAAAGTCAATCATATCTTGGGGTAATCTTTTCCTCTTTCTCTTAAGATACACTCTCTCTTCTGATATATCACTTCTCTACTGAATTCCTGTTTCCTGTTCTCTGATACAGTCCTGAGTTGGACTAAAAATAAGAAAGGATGTTTTGTCCTTTGTTCAAATGGTTTTCCTTTGTAAACACATAGATTTATGTATTTGAGGTTTTTTTTTGCTTGTTTCCCCTAATTAATCCTGGTAAAGCTCCTTTTTAAATTTTTTTTTTTTAAAAGCAGAACCTTGCCCTAGCCGGTTTGGTTCAGTGGATAGAGCATCGGCCTGCAGACTCAAGGGTCCCAGGTTCGATTCCGGTCAAGGGCATGTACCTTGGTTGCGGGCACATCCCCAGTAGGAAGTGTGCAAGAGGCAGCTGATCGATGTTTCTCTCTCATCGATGTTTCTAACTCTCTTTCCCTCTCCCTTCCTCTCTGTAAAAAATCAATAAAATATATATATATATATATATAAATAAAAGCAGAACCAAGAGGAAAAGGAAACTTTTACATGTGCACCAGGCAGGAAGAGGGAAGAGGGTACCCTTAGGCAAGGTATGGAGGTAATAGTGGCCTTCTTAGTTTTAAGAACTAGAAAGAGCCAGGAAAATTGGAACAGAAATATAAAAATTCAGGGATATAGAAAGCATAGATAGCTTAGGTTTCTACTTTCCCCTCCAATAACTTTTTTGGGCAAGTGTTTTGGAGACTCTTACAGCTGCTTCTACCGGATACTATGTGCTCATTCTCTCTCTATGAACTAGTCCCTCCATGACACTTCTGTTCTTGGATTAGAAACAGGAAAATGGAATGTCGAAATGGAGAGCTTCCCTTGGCCTCTTTTGCCTAGTAAGTAACTGGTTCATGCTCTATGGATGGACAGAGACAAGTGGAAAGAGGCATACTTACCCAAATTGCAATGACTGATCCCACAACCACAATCTTGTGCCACTTGAGCTGCTTGATAAATAGGTCTGTGGAAGCCTGGAGTTGTTTGCTAGACATCTGGTATGTGACCAAGACACTAGGTAGATAAAAGTGTAAAACCAGGAGGAGTGACATCATAAACATGATGAAATAAGAGTTTCCTACCATTTACCTACTCAAAGAACACCAACTCTGGTAATCATCCATGGATGAGAAGGCTTTTGTAGAAGTTCAGGTAACCAGTGGAGAAGTTGTAGCACACCCTTGGAGCAATTATGATCCAGAAATTCTAGTCATGTCCACAAAAATCTTATGTGAGAATGTTGATAACTGCCATATTCATAACATTCCCAAATTGGAAAAAAAATCCACCAATGGAAAAATAGATAAGCAAGTTTTGATAGATTCTTAAAATTAATAGCACTCAGCAATAAAATAAAACAAGTGTCTGGCCTGTGTGGCTCAGTTGATTAAACATTATCCCAGACACTGAGAGGTTGTTGGTTTGATTCCTGGTCAGGTCACATGCCCAGGGCACGTACAGGCTGGATCCCCGGTGGGGGGCATGAAGAAGACAGCCTTCTCTTTTATTGATGTTTCTGTCTCTCTCTCCCTCTCCTTTCTCTCTCTCTCTAAAATCAATAAAAAATATTAAAAATAAAACAACTGATAAATGCAACAACAAACACAAAAGGTACATATTACATGATTCTTTTAAGCTCAGTTGATTAAACATTATCCCAGACACTGAGAGGTCATTGGTTTGATTCCTGGTCAGGTCACGTGCCCAGGGCACGTACAGGCTGGATCCCCGGTGGAGGGCATGAAGAAGGCAGCCTTCTCTTTCATTGATGTTTCTGTCTCTCTCTCCCTCTCCTTTCTCTCTCTCTCTAAAATCAATAAAAAATATTAAAAATAAAACAACTGATAAATGCAACAACAAACACAAAAGGTACATATTACATGATTCTTTTAATAAGAATTCTAGAAGCAACAAACTAATCTATGATGATGGAAATCAGAATAGCAGTTGGCTCTAGTGAAAGTAGTTGACTGGAAGGGTGCATAAAGAAACTTTATAGTGTTCTGTAATGTCCTTTATCTTGAATTGGGTAATGATTATATGGATACTTACATTTGTCCAAATTAATTATACACTTACAATCTGTGAATCTGACTATATAAAAAATTATATCTCAATAAAAATGAGGAAAAACAAAGATTAGAGAAGGAAAATATGTGTATTCATATAACTCATAACTAACTTCTGGACAATATTAACATAATGGAGGTGGTGCATGGGGTAAGATTAAGGGATGTGATAGTATTTGTATTGTTCAGGAGTGAATATACAATAAGAATTCTAGAAGCAACAAACTAATCTATGATGATAGAAATCAGAATAGCAGTTGGCTCTAGCGAAAGTAGTTGACTGGCAGGGTGCATAAAGAAACTTTATACTGTTCTGTAATGACCTGGACAATATTCTGGACAATATTAACATAATGGAGGTGGTCCATGGGGTAAGATTAAGGGATGTGATAGTATTTGTACTGTTCAGGAGTGAATATACTGATATTGATAGACTTAAGAAAACAGGGGTAAGTAAACATAAGTATAAGTAACCAACATAAAAGTAGAAATAGATCCTCCTCAAACTATTCCAAAAAATCAAGAGGAGGGAAGACTTCCAAGCTCTTTTTACAAGGCCAACATTATCCTAATTCCAAAAACAGATACTCTATAAAGAAAGAAAATTATAGGACAGTATCCCTGATGAACATAGATGCTAAAATCCTCAACAAAATATTAGCAAATCAGATCCAGCAAAAATAAAAGGATCATACACCATGACCAAGTGGGATTTATTCCAGGGATGCAAGGTTGGTACAATATTTGCAAATCAATAAATGTGATAAATACCATAAATAAAATGAAGGATAAAAATTATATGATCATATCAATAGATATAGGAAAAGCATTCAACAAAATCCAGCTCCTGTTTTTAAAAAAATTCTCAGCAAAGTTGGAATAGAGAGATCATCCCTCAACATAATAAAGACGCATATATGACAAACCTACAGCCAACATCATACTCAATGGACAAAAACTAAAAGCATTTCTCTTAAGATCAGGAACAAGACAGAGATGTTCACTTTTACCACTCTTATTCAGCATAGTACTGGAAGTCCTAGCCACAGCAATCAGACAAGAAGAAAAAATAAAAGGCATCCAAATTGGAAAGGAGTAAGTAAAACTGTCATTTTTCACAGATGACATGATATTATACATATAAACCCTACAGACTCCACCAAAAACTATTAGATTTAATAAATGAATTTGGCAAGGTAGTAGGATATAAAATTTATATCCAGAAATTGATGGTGTTTTTATACAGCAATAATGAACTCTCATAAAGAGAAACTAAAAAAAATTATCTCATATACTATTGCAATAAAAAAAATAAGATATCTAGGAATAAACTTAACCAAGGAGGTAAAAGACCTGTACTCAAAAAACTATAGGATATTGAAAAAAGAAATAGAGGGAGATACAAACAAGTGGAATCATATACTGTGTTCATGATTGGAAGAATTAACATCATTAAAATGCCCATACTACTCAAAGCAATCTATAGACTCTATTAAAATACCAATGCCATATTTCACAGAATAAATATTTCAAAAATTTGCATGGAACCAAAAAAGGCCCTGAATAGCCTCAGCAATCTTGAAAAAGAAGAACAAAGTTGGAAGGATTGCAATATCAGATATCAAAATATACTACAAAGCCATTGTAATAAAAACAGCTTGGCCCTAGCCTGTTTGGCTTAGTGGGTAGAGTGTTGGCCCGTGGACTGAAGGGTCTCGGGTTTGATTCTGGTCAGGGGTGCATACCTTGGTTGCAGGCTTGATCCCTGGTTGGGGTTGGGGCCTGTGTGAAGGCAACCAATAGATGTGCCTCTCTCACATCAATGTTTCTCTCTCTCTCTCTGTCTCTACCCTTCTCTCTTGAAAAAAAAAATCAATGGAAAAAATATCCTTGGGTGAAGATTAGCAACAACAACAACAACAACAACAACAAACCCACACCAAGAAACAAAAAACCCAGCCCAGTACTGGCACAAGAACAGGCATATAGATCAATTATACAGAATAAAGACCCAGGAATCAACCCATGCCATTATGGTCAATTAATATTTGACAAAGGAGGCAAGAGAACACAATTGAGTAAAGACAGTCTCTTCAACAAATGGTGTTAGGAAAATGGATAGGTACATGCAAAAAAAAAAACAAAAAAAAAAACCCAGACCACCAACTTACACCATACACAAGAATAAACTCAAAATGGATAAAAGACTTAAATGTAAGTTGCAAAAATCATAAAAATCCTAGAAGAAAACATAAGCAGTAAAATCTCAGACATCTCACACAGCAGTATTTTCACCAATACATCACCTAGGACAAGAGAAACAGAGGGGGAAAAAAATAAACAAATGGGACTACATTGAACTAAAAAGCTTCTGCACAGCAAAAGAAATCATCAACAAAATGAAAAGTGACCCACTGTATGGAAGAACATATTTGCCAATGATACATCTGATAAGAGGTTAATTTCTAAAATATAAAAAGAACGTATACAAGTCAACACCATGAAGATAAACAATTCAATAAAAAATGGGCAAAGAACCTGAATAGACACTTCTCCAAAGAGGATATACAGATGGCCAATAGACATATGAAAGAATGCTCAAAGTCACTAATCATCAGAGAGATGCAAATTAAATGACAATGTATCATTCCACACCTGCCAGAATGGCTACCATCAATAAGTCAACAAGAGCAAGTGCTGGCGAAGATGTAGAGAAAAGGGAACCCTACTACACTGCTGGTAGAAGTGCAGACTGGTGCAGCCACTGTGGAAACAGTATGGAGTTTTCTCAAAAAATTAAAAATGGAATGCCTTTTGACCCAGTGACTCCACTTCTGGGACTATATCTAGGAACCCTGAAACACTAATCAGAAATAATGTATGCATCCCTATGTTCAGAGAGAGCAGCGTTATTTACAATAGCTAAGATCTGGAAACAGCCCAAGTGCCTATAAGTAGATTAGTGGATAAAAAAGCTGTAGTACATTTACAGATAGAATACTATGCTGCTATAAAAAGAAGGGTCTCTTCCATAGATGGACCTGGATATTATTATGTTAAGCAAAATAAGACAGTCAGAGAAAGACAAATATCACACGACCTCACTTACATGTGGAACACAATACAAAATAAACTGACAAACAAAATAGGTCCAGAGGCAAGAATGCAAGGAACAGACTGACAGATCTCAGAGGGGAGCAGATTGGAGGGATGGGAAGAGATTAACCAAAAAACATATATGCATATATGTACAGCCCATGGACACAGACAATAGTGTGGCAAAGGCCTGGGGTGGGGTGGGCGCTGGGTGGAGAGGGCAGAGTGGAGGAAGTGGGGGAAATCTGTAAAACTGTCAACAATAAAAAAATAAATTAAAAAAAGACTGAAATAGAATGTAAAATCATCAGAAAAAATTGATTCATTCATTGGAAAGCAGGGAAAGAGAAATAAAGTATAATAAATGAGAAATGTGAAATAAGTTGGAAGAAATGAGTCCTAATTTATACGTGATCATTGCAAAAAAATGTAAATAGACAAAGGAGTACAATCAAGAGCATCTGGTCTCGGTGGACATCTCACTGAGAGGAAGGGACTGTGTTTACCACACCCAGCCTCTCCCAAACTAAAAGTGTACTTTTATGGAGAAATGATCTGCCTCCTCCTTTGAGGCTGGACCTCAGAGAAGGGCAGGATTACGTGGGGGCAAAGACAGGCATACTCCTAGGTATGCTTTGGTGGCTGGTGACATGTTTAAGTAGAACAAGCCTGAAGAAGGACCAGGTGGCCCAGGAACAAATCCCAGGAAGGGCCCAGAGGACTACTTACATGGGGCACAGAGGCTCGGGGGCGTTTTCAGGTTGTCTACAGTCAGAGAGAGATGTATGTATTCCCTGGGAACCTGGCCTGGAGCTTGAGAAGCAGGCTTTCCACTGTCCAGCATGAACCCTGGGAGTGGCAAAGAGCTACTGCCACTTGACTCAGTGACAACCTGGCCGGTGAGTTTGGGGGACTATCTGTAGCTGGTCAAGAGGAACGAAGCTAACTAGAAGAGGACATTCTGCCAAGAAAAGGCGGGGGCCTGCAAGCGGGCCACGTCAGAACAAAGTCTTGCAAGCAAGACTTATTGTTCAGAGGCAGAACTTTCCTTGAGGTGATAAATAGTCCATGAGGGCATGGAAAGTTTAAGGGAGGGTGCACTGCTGCAGTTGGAAAGGGTCTTTGTATAACATAGGAAATTAATAGTTTAATGTATAACTTAGCTCAGATGATCTCATAAGCATACCTGTTAATCATTGTCACTTGCTGTACTCCATTGTTATTTGCTGTACTCCCCAAATAAAAGCCATGAGAGCTTTGGGGGCTTTGCTACTTGCCTGACTAGCGGTAGCCCTCTGCTTCTCTAAACTTAATCCTGCACGCCGAGCTCATCTCAGCGTCACCGTTCACAAAGAACATCAACA
>NW_005355164.1:258038-264756 GCF_000412655.1 Myotis brandtii | reverse complement strand
ACCCCTCTGCTTCTCTAAACTCAATCCTGCACTCTAAACTCATCTCAGCGTCACCGTTCACAAAGAACATCAACACTATCAAGCTGAGGATAAACTGAAACTGCTCTTGACCTTCTGCATTAACTTCTGCCTGTTCTCTACTCTATAGCTGCAAAGAGCCCTGGGCTAGAGGACAGTATAGCAAATGAGTGGTGTCACCAGTATCATTGTACTTTTCCTTATTATTGTCTCCAATAGCATCCATGCAGAAATTGAGTAAGATATGCAAGTGTAATTAAAATTATGAGGCCCCCCACCCTGGCCAGTGTGGCTCAGTTGGTTGAGTCTTGTCCCATGCACCAAGAGATTGTTGGTTCAATTCCCAGTCAGGGCACATGCCCAGGTTGCAGGCTCGATCCCCGGTAGGGGGCGTGTAGAAGGCAGCCAATCAATGTTTTTATCTTTCTCCCTCTCCCTCTCCCTTTCTCTCTCTCTCTCTCTCTCTCTCTCTCTCTCTCTCTCTCTCTCTCCAAATCAATACAATGTATTTTTTAAAAAATTATGAGGCACCATAAAAATGCAAAGCAGTAACAACGCAGGAATACAGTATAGTAGCAACACAGGCCACCTGGGCAAACTTGGTGGCTGGTGACATGTTTAATATCCACCCAAATGAGGATGGAAAGCAGGAATAACTGTATGAAAGAGATTCCATCCCCCAACTGATATTAGCAAACTCCAGATACACTCCATGTTATTTCTTCTTTTAAAAAAAAAATTTTTTTTTTATTGATTTCAGAAAGGAAGGGAGAGGGAGAGAGAGAAACATCAATGATTGAAGAGAATCACTGATCAGCTGCCTCCTGCACGCCCCCTACTGGGAATTACAGGCAGGACTATTTGTTTTCTTGAAACACTGTTGGTGGGATCTTAGCCTCCAATTCTACCTACCTTCTCACCCCTCTCACCTCTATTAAGAGCCTAGAAATTTCACCCTTACCTCCTTGTATCTATAATGTTGTACAGACATCCTTAAAATCTAAAAGCCACCAACAGCCTGGCTGGCGTTAGTTCAGTGTGGACCTATGAATCAGGAGGTCAAAGTTTGATTCCTGGTCAGGTCACATGCCCGGGCTGTGAGCTTGATCTCCAGTGTGGGGCATGCAGGACAAGAATTCTCTCTCATCATTGATGTTTCTATCTCTCTTTCCCTCTCCCTTCCTCTCTGAAATCAATAAAAAAATATATTTTAATAATAAAAATAAAAGCCACCAACACAGCTCTAATAAATCCAGTCATCCTACACTCTTAGGCATCTGCTTCCAGCATGAATACCACATCATGTTTATTCTACATCTTAAACCAAAGGCAAATAACAATAAGAGAACTTAACTTAGGGCAGAGACAGTGATCACCTCTCTGACTTCATAAAGCAGCTGCTGCCTACGCTTTTATTCCTCGCTATCATTTAGTAGGGAGCTTATTTCCTCTTCAGCACTTATTTCTTGTGGCTGATGGAAAACCCAGGAATCCAGACCACTCTTCCTTAGAAATCCAGACATCCTACCACTCAGTCGATCCTTTTCACTCCTGGGACTAGGTTACAGGATTCATATACTCTCCAACACAGCTTTGGGACCTAAGAAGACACATTCAGCTAGAGAAGATCAAGAAGAGGAATCAACCTAATTGTAAATGATGCACCAGGCAGAGTTATATCATAACTCAAATCCCAAAGGGATGCCAGCAAAGCCTCCGCAGGGAAGTTTGTTCAGCTGATGGGTGAATAAGTTACTACTGTAGATACACTTGAACTTACTTTTGGAATTTGGGTGGCAATCAGTGTACATGATTCCCCAACCAACAATGTATTCAGGGCCATCTAGATGATTACCTTGCATCAGGCAGTGGTTCATTGAGGCAAAAAGGGAGTGGGCACCATAGTGGCTGGGGCCCCTGCCACTGCCCACTGTCACCTCCCTCTCTCCTTTGGCCCAGTACATGAATGAAAATGAATATTCAGGAAAAGCATGAATTGGGCTACAGAACCACAGGGTCAGTGTTGGGCCTATTGTTACAGCACTGTGATCCAAGATACCTTAGCCCTCATTCTTGGATCTGCCCATTTGGACACTGGTTACTGGCTTTTGGAAGGTGGACATCCAATATCCTATCCCAGAGATACTCCAAATATTCTTAGAATAAAAGATTCATTTCATCCCCTCTAAACCATGAATCTACTCCCAGTTCTCCTTCAAGATTTCTTGTGCTAATTGTCATCTCTGAGGTCTCTTTATTCATTATATTTCTTAAGTTCTCAGCCGTATTTAAACTGTTGACCACTTTCTCCTCCTTGAAGTCCTATCCAATATTGTTTGTTTTTTTATAACTGCCTGAGTCTCCTACCTTCCTGACCACTCAGATGCTGTCTCATACTCAACATTCTATTTGTTAAGCCCTGCACGCATCTCTTTCTCAAAGCCAGACCCCATATCTTGTGCCCTTATTTGTATTTCACACATTAAAAACAGTAATTTGCCCAGATTGTGATTTTATTTTTAAAGTTTTGTTGTTTTTTACGTAGGGATAGGATACTGTATTCTTTCTTTTTTTAAAGATATTTTTATTGATTTTAGAGAGGAAGAGAGAGGGAGAGAGAGATAGAAATATCAATGATGAGAGAGAATCATTGATGGGCTGCCTCCTGCACGTCCCCTACTAGGGTTCAAGCCCACAACCCAGGCATATGCCCTTGACTGGAATCAAACCTGTGGCCCTTCAGTCTGCAGGTCGACACTTTATCCACTGAGCCAAGCCGGCTAGGGCCAGACTGTGACTTTAATCAATACTGGTTGCTTGATAATTATACTAAATGCCCTATTCCCTAAACCTGCATCCATCCTTTCGTCCTCTTCTCTTGCTCTCATTTTCTTTCTGAAATCTAAGCCCTCTTACCTCATTGCAGGATACTTCTCAACACTTCCTGTTCTTTCTCTCATTCCTCTATAAAGTCTTGATTCTTCTCTTCACAGCAATTCACAGGATAACATCCTGCTGATGGCACCTGCAAACACATGGATGATGTGGCCACTCAAGTGCCCAGAATAAGGTCAAATGTGGGAAAAGGGCAGCTGCAGCAAGAAAGAGAGAACCACACTTCTTAGCAGAATAAACTTAGAGGCAGAGAACACAACAGCAAAGAAGAAATGTGGGAATAAGGCTGTAGGCAAGAGGAGCTTAATGACTGTAGAACAGTTTGGTCCAAACCCCCAGACGAAGAATAATAACTTCCTCTTCCCACTTACCCTGTGAGCAGTAAATTTAGCCTTAAGTTTTCTAGCAGCAAGGTCAAAGCTAAAGGATACAAAATGTTTTCTTTCCCAGGAAAGAAAGACACAACTTTGTTAACTCCCTGTTAACTACACGGTAGAAGACACAGGGACGGGAGTTGCGTTGTTTTGGGGAGAACTTGAGATAACAAGGTCCCTGAGGGGAATGGGAGTTCGGCTGAGTAGGATCGGAGTTGCAAGGGCTAAGGGAAGCGAGTGAGGCTCAGGAGATTGCAAGGTAAGGATCCGGCATGCTGGTTTCTTTTCAGGTCAGCAGGTTCCATGACAGGCTATGGTCACTTTCAGCTAACTCTTCCCTGAGTGTTCAGGCAAGGCTGGGTGCCAATACAAAATAAGTACTCACCTAAAACCGTATTCAGGTGACTTCCGGCATCTACCTTGTCCCAGAGTATACATTGAAAGGCCTGGGCTCTAGCCCTGCTACTAGTCCAGGGAACAACTTTGAGCATGGTATATAAAGTCCTCAGGGATCTTCTTGTTCAACTCTGCTATCTGACCTCTTGCCTCAGCCCATTCCCAACTTGAAAATATTGTGTAGTTTTGAGCATAACTGTTTCTCAGCCTGGAGTGCCCTTCTGAGACTCAGTGCCTAGATAATCCATGATCTTCTTCTCAAACTCAACTCAGGTATCTTTGTGGAATTCTTCCCTAGACCACAAAGGCTGAGTTACATGTCTGTTTTGTACATTCTCATAGCTCACTTCTATTATAGCATCTAACATATGAACCTGTAATTATCAGGCACATAATCACATACTCTGATTAATGCAAGTTCTTTCAAGAGGAAGAAGCCAACTCTGGCTGATTAAAGAGTAAGGGGTATTAATAAAAGGATCTTGAGTAGCCCACATACTGCTGGGAGACTGGAGCAGGCCCGCCGAATGCTAAGCTTCCAGGAACTGTACTTTATGCCACCAGCACCACTGATGTCCAACTGAGCAGCAGGAGAAATTCCTGCTGTGGTTTACACTGTACCAAGGATGCCCTTTCTATGCCAGGAGCCTGCTCTTGCAACCACCACCACTAGTGAAAATTAGGTGCTGTCCTAGCCGGTTTTGCTCAGTGGATAGAGCGTTGGCCTGCGGACTGAAGGGTCCCAGGTTTGATTCCTGTCAAGGGCATATGCCCAGGTTTTGGGCTTGATCCCCAGTACGGGGCGTGCAGGAGGCAACCGTTCAATGATTCTCTCTTATCATTGATGTTTCCATCTCTCTTTCCCACTCCCTTCCTCTCTGAAATGAATAAAAATATATTTTAAAAAAAAATAAAACTAGGTGCCTCTGTGACCACCCTCACCAGCAAAATGGATTCTGGTGGACCTCATTTTTCAAGTTACTCACGTCTGAATCGAAGGATCTGATATTATGAAGCCAAGAGAAGAGATGGTTTCAGCAAGAAATGAGTGGTCCATGATGCAGGGGGGAAAAATCAAAAGGTAAGAATTGAAAATTGTTCATGGGATTTACCTCCAAGAGGTTCTTACTTACCTTGGTGAGAATAGTTTACCTTTGGTTGATTAAAGGAAAACTGGATTGAGAAGTGAAAGGGTGTAAGATCCTATTTTTGTATTCTCTTTAGCCTGAGGGTAGAGTCCATTGAGACTCTAGTTTATCCAGGGCTCTCCTGTTAGATTTGCCACTTCGTATAAACCCATGACAGTGTCTTATCTCCTTTGTAAGGCTACAAAACAGATGCTAATGAATTAGACACAAACCCACACAAATGACAAACTTTCATAAAACTAAAAACATACAAATGAGTACCGTAAAACTAGGGACATGTCTGTGAGATTGGGGATTGTGTCAATGTTAATATCCTGGGCAGGATACCGTGCTGCACTATATAGTGTTGTAAGATGTTACCATTGGGAGAAACTGAGTAAAGTGCATGAGAGATTTCTGTATTATTACTTACAACTGCGTAATCTGCAATCACACCAGTAAAAATGTCCCCCGAAGTGAACTTAAAAGAAGGTATGTAAAATATTTCATTTATGTAAAATCTTTCATTAATGTACACAAGGATTGTCTCCTAGGGCTAACAGTAATTAAACATTGGGGTAGCCACTCTTCTCTGGATCATTGTTAGGTCGGAGTCCCTTTGTCACTCTGATCCTCTTCACAATTCCTATGGCTTCCATTCACAAAGCCCCAGAATCCACAGCAGCGCTCAGGTGGGGCAGATGAAGGAGAGGAGGGAGTCCACCTCGTTTTGGACAATGAGCCGCACTGGGTGGATGCTGTCAGGCAGGGCCAGGCTGGAGGTCATTTCCCAGGCATCCACAAAGGCCACACGGAGGTCAGCAAAGGCAGCTCGGAGGAGCCGGTTCACCTGGAGGGTGAACCAGTCACTGCCATACACGGACTTGTAGCCAGTGTTGGCCAGTTTGATGACCACAAGAGTGTGGGGCTCCCGGGCCAGCAGCGCAGCCACAGCTGCCCGGATCCCTGCCAGTCGCTGCGCAAAGACGGATGGAGGGAAGGTGGTGAAGTGTGCGCCCAGCCCCAGCACCACCACAGTGTGGGGGCCCCCCGCCAGGCCTCCCAGCTCCCGGACCACAGAGTGCAGGGAGGCCACTGATGTGCGGAGGGAGCGCAGGGGCCAGCCGTGGGCCCGCCAGTGCAACACTATGTTCCGAGTGGTCTCTACGGCCATCAGAGGTCCTGTCTGATACGTGACGTGTAGATCCACTGGCTTCAGGGCTGTAGGGAGGACAAGAGAGGACGTTTAAGGGTTAATATGGGATTGTGTACCATCCTCTTGTACAAATGAAAATATTAGTCCCCACTTCCCAGGACATAAGCATTCTGTCTCTAAAACCTAATGCACCCCTGCCCCCAAGTTTCAAGGTTGCCCAGGATCTCATTACTGTCCTTCCAAACACCTCTGCAGTGTGCTTTTATTTCTCTACAGTATTTGACTTCCCTCTGCTGGGTGACCTCTTCCAAAAACCTTTGCTAGCCTTCTGTAACACTACATTACCCCATTCCCCCGCCCTTCTGGTCACTCTTTGCTCAACTATTTGCTTCATATTTTCCTTGCACTGTGTACATGAGGCATTCCCTAAAATTCTGTCATTATCATCCACTCTTCCTTACTATCTATAACTTAGGGAATTCATTCATTTCTACCTCTTCAGTTTTTGACTAAGAGCTAATGGCTTGCTGAGCTTCGATTCCACACTTCCAATTTCCCAATCAATATTTTCTCTCTCGAGAAACCAAGATGGCGGCATAGGTAAACACCGGAGTTTGCTGCCTCGCACAACCACTTCAAAAATACAACTAAAAGACAGAACAGACATCACCCAGAACCACAGGAAGGCTGGCTGAGGGGAAATTCTTCAACTAGAAGGAAAGAGAACAGCATACCGAGACTCAGAGGAGGCA
>NW_005355164.1:244671-257464 GCF_000412655.1 Myotis brandtii | reverse complement strand
CAGATGAAGGAGAGGAGGGAGTCCACCTCGTTTTGGACAATGAGCCGCACTGGGTGGATGCTGTCAGGCAGGGCCAGGCTGGAGGTCATTTCCCAGGCATCCACAAAGGCCACACGGAGGTCAGCAAAGGCAGCTCGGAGGAGCCGGTTCACCTGGAGGGTGAACCAGTCACTGCCATACACGGACTTGTAGCCAGTGTTGGCCAGTTTGATGACCACAAGAGTGTGGGGCTCCCGGGCCAGCAGCGCAGCCACAGCTGCCCGGATCCCTGCCAGTCGCTGTGCAAAGACGGATGGAGGGAAGGTGGTGAAGTGTGCGCCCAGCCCCAGCACCACCACGGTGTGGGGCCCCCCAGCCAGGCCTCCCAGCTCCTGGACCACAGAGTGCAGGGAGGCCACTGGTGTGCGGAGGGAGCGCAGGGGCCAGCCGTGGGCCCGCCAGTGCAGCACTATGTTCCGCGTGGTCTCTACGGCCATCAGGGGCCCTGTCTGATACGTGACGTGTAGATCCACCGGCTTCAGGGCTGTAGGGAGGACAAGAGAGGACGTTTAAGGGTTAATATGGGATTGTGTACCATCCTCTTGTACAAATGAAAATAGTAGTCCCCACTTCCCAGGACATAAGCATTCTGTCTCTAAAACCTAATGCACCCCTGCCCCCAAGTTTCAAGGTTGCCCAGCTCATTACTGAAGTTTCAAGGTTGCCAAGGATCTCATTACTGTCCTTCCAAACACCTCTGCAGTGTGCTTTTATTTCTCTACAGTATTTGACTTCCCTCTGCTGGGTGACCTCTTTTACAAACCTTTGCTTGCCTTCTGTAACACTACATCACCCCATTCCCCCGCCCCTCTGGTCACTCTTTGCTCAACTATTTGCTTCATGTTTTCCTTGCACTGTGTACATGAGGCATTCCCTAAAATTCTGTCATTATCATCCACTTTTCCTTACTATCTATATCTTAGGGAATTCATTCATTTCTACCTCTTCAGTTTTTGACTAAGAGCTAATGGCTTGCTGAGCTTCGATTCCACACTTCCAATTTCCCAATCAATGTTTTCTCTCTAATGATCCGCCATGGCCCTGAACTTTGCACATTGCCTTGGCAAATGAATCTACCATTTCTGCACAAATCTCTCTCCACATCCTGAACCTCCCCCTACTGCCCCACACCTGTCAGCTATTGTTGTTGGTGACTTTCTAATGTTTTATTGTTTTTTCCTTAGCTTTCCATGGGGAGGCCTTTAGTCATAGCTGATACCTCTCTGTGTCTCAATCTGAAGTCAAATAACTCATCAAATCCTATTTATTATTCATTTTTAAGGTTTCCTATGTCTAACTCCTGCATCCAACTTTTAGCTCAGGCTCTTAATAACTCTTGGCTACACGAATTTTTACAAGTACAAATTGGCACTGTTCTGGCACCTTTGTATACAATGTGAAAAAGAGACCAATGTCCTTGCCCTCATGGAGCTTACTGTTGAGAAAGAGAGAGAGAGAGAGAGAGAGAGAGAGAGAGAGAGAGAGAGAGAGAGAGATATTTCCTGTGTAGAAGGGAGGATGGAGATTTTGAGGAACTTAAAGAAGGATGGTGCTCCTGGAGCAGAATGTATGGCACGAGGTGAGGTTAGAGATATAGGTGCAGTCTGGTCATATAGTCCCTGACCATCATGTCAATGATTTTTATTTTTGTACCAAGGAAAATTAGAGTCCATTGAAGGTGAGTAGCATGATGCAACTTACATTTTAAAAAGCTCGTGCTTGCTCCTTTGTGAAAACCTGGGATGGAGGCAGGGGTACTAAGAAGTGAAATGGGAAGCCCAGTTTAAAGGACTTTTTAACAGGCCAAGATGGAGAGAAGTAATGATAGAGGCAAGAGGGTGTTGTACATTAGCTCTCTAGAACTTATTCATCCTGAATCATTGAAACACATATTTTTTTTTATGTAGACAGGATTAGAAAATTAATTGGATACTAATTTCTGGTTTTAGCAATTGGGAGATAATGATACTATGCTTTAGGAAGTCTGAATTATATTTTAGTGACTGGGGAAGGAGGACAGTGATCCAAAAGTTAGTGCTATATTGAATTTTTGTACGCTTGAGAGCATTAACATGGAGATATCAAATTGGTATTTGGAGTTCAGAAGGGAGATATGGACCAGAAAGGTAAATTTGTAATTCATTATAATTACATATGGCATTGGAGCCATAGGAATGGGCAAAATCATTTAAGAAGATGATAACAAGGAAGAAAAGAAGAGGGTCCAAGAATAACTTCAAAAATTTTTATTATTTAGATAATGAGTAGAGGAGGAGGAGATTGAGAAGGAAAGACCAGAAAAATAAGAGGAAAACAATTACAAGTAGTGATAGGAAAGTCAATATAATAAAATGCTTCTACTTGAATGGGTTATATTTCTCATTTATTCAATTAAGACAAAAATCCAAACCAAACAACATAGGCTGTTGAAGCTATGAGGTTAATTTGTTCATTGTTGTTGGGCATATAAGATGGGGACTTTTGGCAATATCAAATAATTTACTTTGTATTTACTATTTGACACATACAACTACTAGGAGTCTATCCTATAGAACTACTTCAACAAATAACAAACACCGTATGATGAGTTTATTCATAGTGGCATTGGTTATAATAGCAAAAATTTGAAAAGGACCAGGTGTCTAGAAATAAGGAATGTTCATACAATGAGTCTTATACAGCAATAAAACAGAATGTACTGATAAAGGGATATATCCCAAATATACCAAGAGGGGGGAAAGGTGCAGAATATGCTATGCTATGTGTTACCTTTTGCTAATGATGCATTGTGATACCCATCATACCCTGATGAAAACAACTGAAAAAAATAATGAAAAAAGTTTTAAAAATTATCATGAGAGAAGAAGGAAAGCATAGGAGATTAAAGAGATAGATTAGGACTGATTCTGGACTGTGGTTATTTGTGAGTAAAGATAGCAGAGATATGAAGCTCTGCTTTTGCCATTCTCAAGAGTTGGTGGTGTGCTGTCTTTGGAGATTGTCATGTCATGAATTTGTCATGCCTATGTGAATTCCCCTTGCACAATTATTAAACTTTTATTTTCTCCTGTTTAGAAAGAAAAAGTTGGTGTGAACATGGATCAAAGTCCTTTGGCACTCAAGGAGAAAAACTTTAGTGAAATACTTTCTGCTTTTGGCTGAGACTCTAATAACTCACTTGGAGCCCTAGTTGGTTTGGCTCAGTGGATAGAGCATCGCCTGTAGACTGAAGGGTCCCAGGTTCGATTGTGGTCAAGGGCACATTGAGCCGGGTGGGTGCAGGAGGCAGCCGGTCAATGATTTACTCTCACCATTGATGTTTCCATCTCTCTTTCCCTCTCTCTTCCTTTCTGAAATCAATAAAAAAATATTTTAAAAAACTGACTTGGATCATTTACCAATCCATAGAAGTTCACTGAAAGGCAGATATGTATTTTTTAAAATATATTTTTATTGAGAGGAAGGGGGAGGGATAGAGAGTTAGAAACATCAATAAGAGAGAAACATCGATCAGCCGCCTCCTGCACTCCCCCTACTGGGGATGTGCCCGCAACCAAGGTACATGCCCTTGACCGGAATCGAACCTGGTACCCTTCAGTCCGCAGGCCGACGCTCTATCCACTGAGCCAAACCGGTCAGGGCCAGATATGTATTTTTGATGGCTTCATAGGCTGGAGCAATGGGGATTGGAACTTAATATTCACCAAGGGAGAGAACCTAGTGTAACACTCCATGTACCGGGCTAGAAACTGAAGAACTATACTCGGGGTGTGGATGTCTATTGTACTTCCAAGGATTATTTGGATGGCCCACAAAACTTCAAACCTTATTCCTGAACTGTAAGCACTCTTAGCTATCTGCCAGAAAACTCTTTTTCAGAATAAGATAACATTGCCTTAGGTCTTACGTTATACATAAAAGTATTTTGTCAAATAAACATCCAGAAAAACCATCAAATATCACAAAACATATGATGAGGCAAAACAAAACACAGCAGGGACAAGAGAAAATGGGGGGTAGGGGGGGAACCTATGGGACCTCCAGATACTGTAATTATCAGTTACAGATTGTAAAAAGCAAGTATCCTTACTATGTTCAAGGAAATAAAAGTCTAATTTTAAAATCTCAGTAATAAACCAGAAACTAAAAAAGAGATATTGGAGATTTTAAAAAGAGTCATCTAAAAATTATGGAAGTAAAAAATACAGTAACTAAAATTTAGAATCAATGATTGGATTTAATAGCAGATTTGACACAACTGAAGGGAAAAGTAGTAGAATTGATACACAGATTGGGAAGAAAAGCCCAGAATAAGTAAAGAGGGGAAATATGAAAAGCACAGGAGAGATGACACAGAGAGCAGAATGACAAAAATAAAACATAATTTAATTGGAATCCCAGAGAGAAGGGGGAAAAATAGGAAGAGGTAATATTTAGGAATGGCTGAGAATTTCCCAGAAATATTTAAAGATGAAATGAAGGGCATCAACCTATTGTTTCAAAGATCCCAACAAAGCCAAAGTAGAATTTGGTAAAATAAATAAATAAATAAATAAATCCTTATCTAATCACACTTGATTGAAGATATAAGAAATTAAATGAAAAGTAAGAGAAGAGCCCTAGCCGGCTTGGCTCAGTGGATAGAGCATTGTCCTGCGGACCGAAGGGTCCCAGGTTTGATTCCAGCCAAGGGCACATGCCCAGGTTGCGGGCTCAATCCCCAGTAGGGGGCATGCAGGAGGCAGCCAACCAATGATTCTCTCTTATCATTGATGTTTCTATCTCTCTCTCCCTCTCCCTTCCTCTCTGAAATCAATAAAGAAATTTTTTTAAAAAGTAAGAGAAGACAAAATTACCAATGCCAGGAATGAAATAGAGGCTATCACTACAAGTATCAAAAGTATAATAAGGAAATACAACAAACAACTTTACACACATAAATTTGACATCTTAGATGAAACTAACCAATTTATTAAAAATTACAAACTATTACAACTCACCTGATATGTAATAGATAATTTGGATAGCTCTGTAATCATTAAGAGAAATGTAAGCAACTTAACCAAATACAGTGTGTGCACCTTGTTTGAATTCTGATTCAAACCAAATCTAGTACAAAATGATAAACAATGCATATAGTAACCAAAGAAAGTTGATACAGACCTTAAGGAAACATCATTTTTAGAAATAAGAAAGGTTTCTTCCTCATGATAAAAAGTTCAGTTTGCCAGGAATTTGTAATGATTCTAAATAGCTATACATCTAATAATATGGCATTAAGTAAATATAGCAAATTTCAAAATAAACTACATGGGAAAACAAATTCACAATCATTCTGGAAGGTTTTTAATATCATCTCTCAGTAATTGGTAAAATAAGTAGACAAATGATTAATAATGATGTAAAGATTTGAATGACATGATTTTATTTATTTATTTTTTTAAAAAAATATATTTTATTGATTTTTCACAGAGAGGAAGGGAGAGGGACAGAGAGCCAGAAACATCGATGAGAGAGAAACATCGATCAGCTGCCTCCTGCACACCTCCTACTGGGGATGTGCCTGCAACCAAGGTACATGCCCTTGACCAGAGCCGAACCTGGGACCCTTGAGTCCGCAGGCCGACGCTCCATCCACTGAGCCAAACCGGTCAGGGCGTGAATGACATGATTTTAAAACCGGCCCTGTTTAGACAATAAAGCTATCAATTGCAGATTACATATGTGTAACATTTACAAAACTGATTGTTTACTGAGCCACAAAGTGAGTCTCATCAAATCTCAAAATATTTAAAATTTAAAAAATATGTTCTCTGGTCACAATGCCATTATATTAGAATTCATAACTAAAATAGTATTAGTAGAAAGGATATATCATTTTTAAATATCTCAGCAGAAACCAAATTGAACTACAGATTCAATATAATCACAATGAAAACCCCAACAGAATTTTGTTTTGCAATTCCACAAGTTGATTAAAAGATACATATGGAAGCACAAAGGAGGGGGGGGGGAAAGCACCAAGACTCTTTAAAAAACAACAAAAATGTAGGTTTTGTCTACCAGAAGTCCAAAATTATTACCACACTATAGTATTGAAGACTGGGTGGTATTGGTACTGGTATAGACAAATGGATTCCTTAAACAGAATTGAGAGCCCCCACAGGGACATATGGACACCCAATTTATGATGAAGATGCACTGCACAGCTATGGGGAAAGGATGAACTTCTCCGTCAGTGGTGCCAAGCCAATCATATCCAAATACCCAAAACTTTAAAAAATAGAAAAGGTGTTCTCTCGTCCCTAACCAGAGAAATTCAAATGAAAACCACATGAGCCACTGCTTCACATCCATAATTTTTTCCAAATGCTAACATTTGATAGTATCAAATGCTGGCAAGAATGTGGAACAACAAGAACCGCCTGTGAAAGAGTAAACCAGTAAAACCACTTTTTAAAGATTGGCAGAATCCAAAAAGTCTCCAAGCACACCTACTCTCTGATTAGCAAAACCACTGCGAGGTGACATCCTACAGAAACACATGCTCATGTGGACTGTAGTTACTCGCACAAAAAATATTTATAGCAGCATTTTTCATGATAGTCCCATCAACAATAGAATGTAAAAGTGTAGTGTATATGAGGTAAACATACAATGAAATACCATCTAACAGTGAAAATGAATGAACTATAATTACATGAAAGTATATGGGTGAATCTTAAATACATAATATTAAGCAAATGAAACCAGTGATAACAGGATTTACAGCATACCTTTTCTTTTTTTTTTCTTTTTTTAAAAATATATTTTATTGATTTTTTACAGAGAGGAAGGGAGAGAGATAGAGAGTCAGAAACATCGATGAGAGAGAAACATCGATCAGCCGCCTCCTGCACATCTCCTACTGGGGATGTGCCCGAAACCCAGGTACATGCCCTTGACCGGAATCGAACCTGGGACCTTCCAGTCCGCAGGCCAAGGCTCTACCCACTGAGCCAAACCAGTTTCGGCCATACCTTTTCTTTTATATGAAGTTGAAAATCAGGCAAAATTCATATATATTGTTTAGAAGTGCCTAATAAGTTGACAAAGCTATAAAAACCAAAGGCATAGCCCGGCCAGTGTGGGTCAGTGGTTGAGCGTCGACCTATGAACCAGGAGGTCATTGTTCGATTCTAGTCAGGACACCTGCCTGGGTTGCAGGTTCGATTCCTAGTAGGGAACATGTAGGGGGCAGCCAATCAATTATTCCTCTCATCATTGATGTTTCTAGCTCTCTCTCTTCCTCTTCTTTTCTTTCTAAAATCAATAAAATATATTAAAAAATAATAAATTTGAAATATCAATATGAATTTTTTAGTGTAGCTATCTATCATCTATCAATCATATATCTACATCTTCTTCTGAATGTTAAATGGCCTAGAAACAATGTTATCCCAATAATAATGAATACTTACAATACCCAGATATTAATTTTTCATTTACCATGAATCCTTAAAGAATCAACAAATTCCAAGTCTGGGCAGAATAGTACATAGCGAACTTGGAATACCTCATGCCAGAAATCAAGGAAATTTTCTAATGTTGGAGGTATATCAAAAAGGGCATAGGAGCCATCTTGGTAGAGATTGTGAAAATTTGAATATTAGAGAAAATGATGAAAGAAAGTATTTAGAGAAAAGAATGATTTTATAGTAAAATATTGGCCAATTACAAACCAAATTTATAAAAATCCATGTATCTATAATGATACTCAAAAAATAGTCATTTGTCACCATTTTAAACCAGCTCTCTTCTTTGTAAATTGGTAATTAAAGATAGTTTAATGTTTTCTTGCCTTTGGGGAGAAGCTATCTTTCAAACTAGCCTATTAGCTCCAGTCAATGTGAGAAAGCATTTTTAAAAAAATAAAAGACCAGCCCTGACCATTTTGGCTCAGTGAATGGAGCGTCGGCCTGCAGGCTGAAGGGTCCCAGGTTCAATTCTGGTCAAGGGTGTGTGCCTTGGTTGTGGGCACATCCCCAGTAAGGGGTGTGCAGGAGGCAGCTGATCGATGTTTCTCTCATCGATGTTTCTAACTCTTTATCCCTCTCCCTTCCTCTCTGTAAAAAATCAATAAAATATATTTAAAAATAAATAAATAAAAGACCAGCCAATATGTATACAAAGAACAATAAGAGTTAGAAAACCACCCTTTGGTAACACTTATACTGCACTGTGGAGGGATCAGCCTTAATCCCCTTATCCAGTGGTCATTCTTCTCATCACTAATGATAAACAATCAGATACTATGCAAACAGAATTTACATCATTTATGTACATGCTTAAGTTCAATCTATCCAGCCTTGAACTTTCAATTCTAGTTTATAGGAAATGCAAGAAATAGAGGACAAACTAAATGTCACCATAATGAAGCAATCAAAAATATCCAGAAGGTGGAACATTTGACAGGGCAGCTGGCCCTGACTTTTCCATAAAGGAAAGTGAAGAAAAGAAGGACTGGCCTAGATATAAAGAAATTAAGGGACAAAACAACCACATCCTGGAATGGATCTTGGCTTTGAAAAAACTATTGTATAGAATTTGAAGGACAATGGAGGAAATTTGATTATAAACTGGATATTAGATTTCAGAAAGTATTATTCATTTTTTAAATTGTGATAATCTTATTTGGGTAATGTTTAAAAAGATTCTGTTTTTAAAAGACATTGGAATATTTGGCGGTAGAATGTCAAGATGTCTGTAATCCACTCAAACACTTAGAATATTAAAGTAAAAAGTAACATGTATATGCTGATGGGAATGTGATGGAAATAATGCTGTTGGGGAAGGTGATGTAGGAGGGAGAGGGGAAATTAGTAGGCAAGATGTCCTTGAATAGATCTAGAATTGAAGTACAAGGATAGGAACATGGAGAATTCACTTTCAAAAACATGTAGGAAAACAGAGGATACTAGTACCGATGCCGGTAGGAGAGGAGATGTGGTGGGAGTCTGCAATTTCACTTCCGATTGCTTTGTTTTGTTCAAGAAAATATACAAGGTTAGCAGCTGAGTGTGAGGATGAAGAAACTGAAATCTCACTGAGGAGAGTGGTTCAGTGGACCTAGGGCAGAGGCTCCAGACCTCGGAGCCCAGCAGAATCACCTGGAGGCTGGTTGAAACAGACTGAGCTCCTCCCTGGAATTTCCGATTCAGGAGGTCTGGGATGGGGCCAGAGACTCCAGTTCTCACAAGCTCCCAGGTGCTGCCAATGCAGCCAGGCTGGGGCCACATTTTGAGAACTCCTGTGATTATTGTGCAGCATCAGTACCTCCTAGACATTCGTGGTCATGCATTGATCAATGAGAACAGCATGACGGGACAGTTTTGCTCCAGGTGTGTTCAGGGACACAGGTGTAGTTGCAAAAGAGGCAGAGGGTTGTATCAAGATCATCACATATCTGGCCCCTTATCATTCTGGACTCAGTTCAAATGAAACTGCCTCAAAAGCATTTTCCCTGACCATTTAATCTCGCTTCCTCCTCTTCACCATCTTTAACCTTCACATTACTTTTTCTCACAAGCCTTTTTTAAAAAAAAATATATTTTATTGATATTCCACAGAGAGGAAGGGAGAGAGACAGAGTTAGAAACATCGATGAGAGAGAAACATTGATCAGCCGCCTCCTGCACATCCCCCACCGGGGTTGTGCCTGCAACTCAGGTACATGCCCTTGACCGGAATCGAACCTGGGACCTTTCAGTCCGCAGGCCGACGCTCTATCCACTGAGCCAAACCAGTTTCGGCTCTCACAAGCCTTTTAATATCTGAAACGTCTGTATATTTATTGTGTCACAGTGTCTGAGTCTTTCCACCAGTTTATGCACAACAAAACAGAAATTTTGATATTTTTGTTCTGGATATTTTTGTTCTTGTTTACTATTATGTTCCTAGAACCTAGAACACTGTTCTAGGAACATAATAGTAAACTGGATATCATAGGTGCTCAATAAATATTTATTAATGAAAAACAAGGAAGGCAGGAAAGGAGAGAAAGAGACAGGAAAACAAATTACCACAAAAACAAATTATGAAACTAAATCATATTACCACAAAAACAAATTACCACAAAAACAAATTATGAAACTAAATCATAATATTAGTTTGACTATGAAGAGAAAAATATTTACATAATTATAAAAACATAAACACCGTTCACCGATATGGCTAAAATAAATACTTTGGAAAGATGGGAAGGGGAGGCTAGCTAGAGCAGTAAATACCACTTCCATGCCTGGACATAAAACACCCTATACAATCCTCCATTCTCACTTTCCCTCTCCCTTCCCCTCTTCCTCTTTTTCTCTCTCTCCTCACCACTGGCTTGGGTGCAGAGGATCCAGCAGTGCCTTCTGGGAGGCCCTAGGGACAGTGGAGACATAGGATGAAAGGACCCTGGGTCCCAGAGTCCCAGCTTTGAGGATAGCGGTGTGGAAGGCTGCCCTCAAACAATGGACTTTAGGTGCGTTCAAAATAAACTTGTATTGTGTCAAGCCACTGAAATTCTAGGGCTTTTTTATTATGGCAAAATAAGAGGAATATAAAAATGGATTTATTAGGAATTCCTGGTGTATCAGTTAGGGTCCAACCAGGAGAAAGAAAAAAAATCACACATTCGTTTGAACAGGGAAAGTGAATATAAAGAATTACTAACAATAACAGGTGAAAGAAAATTCTAAAGAATACTATAGTGATGAGGGAGAGGACCTGAATTCTGGGATAATTTTTTAGCTTACTAATTTGTTCTACTGTGGTATTCGTTCTGCTGTTTATTCCATCGACTGAGGGTTTTTAAAGAATATTTCCATTTATAAAATATCTAATTAGGTCTTTGATATAAAGAATTCAACACTTCACTTCTTCTCCAGGGTAGACTGACTGAGGTTGGAGCTGCCAGTTGAGCACAGAGTGTTCCTACTGACCCTGATATCCACAGAACTTCCAGAGGTGGGACCACTCATAGGAGACTCTGGTGAGTATGGGATTTAGAGAAAATACCCTCATGCCTGCTTTCTATTATACAAATAACCTTCAATTTACAAATTACCTTCTGACTAAAATGACAGATGTTGCATGCTTGTGGCAAGTCCCCTTCATGTCCTGTGGTATGGCAGAGGCACTCTGCGTACTGGCAAGTGCTAGAGCATTGTTGTTGGCCGGGGGGCAGAGCTGGTCTCCTTCCAGCCTCTGGTCATGGCTTGCCCATCCATCAGTTGGTGCATCATCTTGTTTTGTGTGTGTTTCTCTTCTGGCTAATTTAACTTAGCATAATGCTCTCCAGTTCCATCCATGCTGTTGCAAATGGCAAGAGTTCCTTCTTTTTTACCGCAGTGTAGTATTCCATTGTGTAGATGTACCACAGTTGTGTGTGTTTTTTTTTACTGCATTTCTGTGAAATGTCCCCCCCACTCCCCCATAGCCATATCCCTGGAGGTATCTCCCTACAGAAAGCAGATTAATGACTGCCTGAGGCTAGGGCGGGAGGACAGGGAGGGGCACTGGGAAAGGGAGACAACTCTTAATGGGTATGGGTTTAAAGTCCTACGATTGGCTCCTCTCTGAGGGGGCGTGGCTAGGCCCTCGGGGGCGTGGCTGGACTCTAGGGCGGACCCAGCCAGTTTAAAACCCCGCTGAGTGGCTGCAGCCGGCTCGGTAATGGCTGTTAAGCACGGAGCATGGAGGAGTGCGCTTGCCTCTGCGGCGTGGGCTCTTCGCGGGAATGTCAGTGTTGTCAGGAGTCCCAGGGCCCAGCTGAGATGGCAGCGGCCGACGGCAAGCAGTGTCTTCAGGAGTTCCAGGGCCCAGCTGAGACCGCAGGGGCTGAGGGCAAGCCGGCCCCGGCAGAAAAGCACCTCGAGGTGGACACGGCAGCGGGGTGCTGTGCGGGGAGTGGAGGAATCGTGAGCCCCATGCCGCCTCCGCCGCCCCCGCACTGCTCGCTGCAGGACCTGCCGGTGGAGTTGCTGGTGGAGATCTTCGCCTTGCTCCCCGGCACCGACCTGGCCAGCCTGGCCCAGGCCTGCACCAAATTCCACCAAATCCTGCACACCGACAGCATCTGGAGACGGTGCTGCCGGGAGGAGTATGGTGTTCGTGAAAATTTGCAGAACCTGGAGATCGGTATGTCTTATCGAGAAGTCTATGCGAAGATGTTCTCATACAGAAACATTTTGGGTTTGTGGCAGCTAGGTGATAGCTATGGAAGACTGCTGAATGTAGTGGTGGACGGCTTAGGCATTACTGGTTGGACGTGCCGGCCTTCCAAGAACACCCATGTGTATGGCCCAGTGCAATTCGAGCCTTCGTTCAGAATTCGCCTGACGGAGAGGAAATCAGCCACGGTGGCTTACATGGACAACATCTATAGCTTTTACTACAGCCGCCACATGCAGATTCAGAAGGACAAGTTCAGCATCCAGTGGATCAAGAGAGACCACCAAAAGGATTCACCAACGCGGCTTAGGGGAGAACGGGTTCTGGTGCTGTTGGAGAAGGACAGGCGGCCTTATGACTGCCTGACCTCACACCGCCGCGTGATGCTGTCGCAGGAGGACAGACAGCCATATCGCTGCCTGACCTACCACCGCGTCTACCTCCCGCCGAGCCACCCGGACGACCTCATCAAGCCAGGCCTCTTCCACGGCAAATACGATGGCTTCGGCCCTATGATTGCCATGCTCAGCTTCCATGGGAAGTATGCCAGGGTCAC